>NC_071090.1:57230106-57531217 GCF_027358695.1 Spea bombifrons
GTCTATATTTTTGCTTGTTTATTTTTTTTATCCTGGGGTTTTTGATAAGGGTTAAGAACGTGAGGACTATGATTTTGATTGTTCTAATGCTTTATTGTATATGCTTATATTAGTTGCATTATCGGTGATATTTTATTCTAAGTTCATGGTCCATGGTTACTGACCACCCTTCTTTATTCCCAGCTTGATTTCCAGGATGTTTTTGAAGTTTTCTTTTCTTCATGGAATGATTTAGTTTCGAGTTCATGGAATCAAGCCTCTACAGCCACAGTTCATCTCGTGAGGATTTCGGTCTCAGATGGAGGATTCGGTCAGAAGTGGTCGTTTTGATTTCAAGTTATCTGGATGTCTGGTCTGTTTCTGGCGCAAAGAAAGAGGGGGCGTGGCTTGGAACAGGGACCCATATAGATTGAGACTGTTTTGATTAAGTTTTTAACTCTTTCAGTGCTACTGTTTGAAGCTAGTAAAGATAGATAAACAAAATATTTGCTTCCTGTCATTATTAAAATTAAGATTATAAGTACACTAAAGCTAGCATAATCTTCAATTTTATCACATGACAGGAGGCTTCATATTTTGCTGTTTTAACGCCCTGAGAAGCCGCTTCTCCCCAAACCGAGTGAGCCCCAAAAGAATCATCAACTCCCGATAGTGACAGAAGCCATCTAATCCACTGAGTCAAGGTGGTAGAAGATCCCGGTTTATGAGGCTTAATGTAAGAAACCAGAAGTTGCCCCGTACGGGATGCCCGTAAGGAAGATGTAACCTCCACATAACGTTGAAGAACCTTAGCCACACACAACTTTGGAAATTGACTAAAGAAAGGATAAGACACAAAAGAAACCGCACACTAAGTTCTGCGCGATACCAAAAAAGTGACACCCTCGGGTGTAAAGGAAAAACCGTCAATGTCAAATGCCCTGACGTCTGATACCTGTCGAAATGAGACCAACATAATAAGAGTAAATTTTGCCGACAACTGACGCAAAGATAAAAGATCATTCTCAGGCCACCCAATCAAAAACTTCAAAAACAAATCCACGTCCCACAAAGAGGAATATTTAGGTTGAGGTGGTTGCGCCAATTTAATGCCTCTACGCAAACGACAAACCAAAGGATGTTGCCCCACTGGCATCCCAATTACTGGGGTATGAGAGGCTGAAATGGCAGACCTAGCCACGTTTAGAGACCGAAAAGATCTACCCAAGGAAAATCTATGAGAAAGGAAATTCAGTATGATGGTGACAGGTGCCGTAAAGGGATCGCAGTCCTGTTCCAAACACCAATCACACCAGAGGTTCTAAGCGGCCATGTAGCATTTGTGAGTGCCCAGGGCCCACGAATCCCAAAGGAGATCTTTAGAGATTGTTCGCGGACATCCCAAGATCCCCTGAAATTGCCAAGGCCACGAGTGTGAGTCGACCTTCCACCAGAAGTGGATGAGGTTCTCCTGACGGATCCCGTAGGAGATTGAGAAATATTGGAAGAATCAAGGGATCCCTGTAAGGCAAACCCAATAGATCCAGAAACCACGGTTGGCCCTGCCACCATGGAGTGATTAGGAGAATGGACACCCTCTGTCTGCGCACCTGCTGTATGACCCTCAAGATCATGGCAAAAGGTGGGAATGCATATGCTCCCTGGGGTGGCCAGAGTTGGAGAAATGTATCCACCGCTATACACTCTGGGTCTGGGAGCCAATGGAAGAACTCGGGGAAGCGACAATTCAACCGGGAATGCGAACAAATCCACCGTCAAAGGAAAATCTCCGAAAGAGCCTTGGACCGAACTCCCCCCAAACGATTGATATACTGTACCTCTGACACAATGTCCATGCGAAGCAGTATGCAACAATCCGACAGATGACCCGCCGAACCCGAATGGCAAAGGAGTCCGCTATCAATTGATATGAAGGCCCTCTTCTTCGGGAGATGAAGGACCCCCTAATGCTCCCTCTGAACATGACGTGCCGCATCTCCACAGGCTCGCGTCTGACTCCAGGACAAAGGATGGGCCGAAAATGGCTGTGCCATTCCATGCTTCCATGTGTCTGATCCACCAATTCAGTTCTGACCTCACCTCCTGAGTAAGGGGGGCCATCTGCTCGTAGGACTGCTGATTCCTGAGGAAAGACGTCTTCAACCTCTGCATGGCCCGATAATGAAAGGGTCCTGGGAAAATCGCCTGAATGGATGCTGACAGGACTCCCACGATCCAGGCGAGCTGTCGAAGCGGGATCTGATCTAGACGGACTGCCTTCCTCAATTCCTTTCTGATGTTCGCAATCTTCGCTAGTGGAGTGCGGAGGATTCACTGGCGTGAGTCGATCTTGAAGCCCAGGAACTGAACCAGTTCAGCTGGGGATAAAGCCGTCTTGTCCCGGTTGACTGTGAATCCGAGTGATTCCAATAACTGCATGGTATATCTCGTCTTATATGCAATCCTGGAAACGTTGTTGCAGAAAATGAGTAAGTCGTCGAGATAAATAATGCATCTGAAACCTTTTGTTCTGAGATGTGCCATAACCGGTTTCATCAGCTTGGTGAAGCACCATGATGCTGAACTCAGACCGAATGGTAAGCAGGTAAATTGGCATTTTTGCCCTTTCCATTGAAATTCAGGAATTGCCTGCACTCTGTTGCTATCGGAATGGATAGGTATGCGTCCTTTAGATCTAGTTGGGTAAACCAACCCTCCCGTTGTAGGCAATCACGAAGTAGATGGAATCGCTGGTAATTGGCTGGTTGATTAAATCTGGGACCCGATGGCCAGAACCGGCTGGTGGCACGGCCCCGCTGCCGACCAGCCCTTCCAAAAACACGATATGAGGGTTGGTGGAACACTCTCCGCAAGTGTCGTGAATAAACCCACGTGTTTCTGAATGTCCTTCAAAAACGGCTCCCCAAAAAGAAGTCCATCTGCCCTTGGGCCTAATTCCTTAGGTGCCAGGTTGATGAGCTTTGGATCAATCCTAAGGAGCGCTGATTTCCTCCTTTCTGTACATAGGGCCGTGTTGGCATTTGACTTACACCTTGGATCATGGCTTAATCTGCCATCAGTAGAATTTTTGACAGGGGCCGTAGACATCTAGGGGCTTGTCCTGGGTTGCCCTGAGACCTTTCTTAATGCCCTTCAAGGGTCCCTGCCTGATCTGGCCATAAAAACCCCAACTGAGGTATAGAAAATCAGTACTTTGTTGGGCAGCTTTGGTCTGGGGCATTCAGCCCTTAGTTTGTTGTGCACGTACTGTTCCAAATGTTTAGGCAGCGCCCACTCCGTTGATCTTGGGTGCCTAATGGTTGACCATTGCTGTCAAGCAGGGTGTTATCTTCTGCAGAATATTCGTATTCCGCATCACCTTCATCGTATGTCCCATCGCAAGGGAAGTCATGGAGAGTTGCTCCTCCTCAGATGTCGACCCATCCTCCGTTTGCCACGTGTCCAAAACCATCATAGTCTGACCAAAATCGGCTTCCTCTTCCGAGCTGACCGGATGAGTTGCTCGTTCTGCGCCTGATGACGAAGACTTTGGCATTTTGCCCCTGGATCTGTTGGTGACAGTCTGGGAACCCTTCCAATATTTGGACCTGGGAGCACCCGCTTCTTCGCCTGAGTCATCGGACTCAAGGTGTGCTTCACTTCTATCGCCGGTTTTGGGGGGGTGACTCTTGGGAGGCATCAATTTTGCTAAGGCACGCTCCACCGGCGCTGCCACCGAATCATTAATAATTGCCTGTAGACCTTGTGTAGCCCCGGAAGTGGAATCCCATCTTATTCACCAGTGTCTAGGGAGATATAACCGGAGGCGGGTATTAGGTATTCGAAAAATTCCCTGATCCCAGGCAATAATATGTCTAAATGCTAATGTGGGGTTCACCCCGAAATATTGCAAGCCGACTTAAGGTCTGCTATTGTGTCCCGCAATAACGGGGAAATTCTGGTGACTTAGGTACACTCTGATAATAGTAATTGCCCACTTCAGTGGTAACATATGATTATAATAGGTGTCTCTTTAAACATCACTTCGTGTGGATGACTACAATTACAATATGTTCTGCCATATTGCATTAACCCCTTACGGACCAGGCTGTGTTTTAACCTTTTGTACCATTGGGACCGAGGCTGTTTTAACACTTTTGCGGTGTTCGTGTTTAGATGTAATTTTCTCCTCACTCATTTAGTGAACCCACACAAATTATAATAAAATATGATGAAAAATGTAAAAAAAAAAAAAAAAAAAAAGTCTGACTTTTACCCCAAAAATCTTTTACTCATCCAAAAAAGCTAATGAAAAAACCTACTAAATATATTCTACTATTTGTCCTGAGTTTCGAAATACCCAGTGTTTTTATGTACGTTATAGGGCAATAAATACAAGTAGCGTTTTGCTATTTCAAAACCATTTTTTCCAAATCTGGTAATTCTTCCCCCCATGTGCCATTTTGGGTATCTTTGAAGCCGGCCAACGCAATTTACCCCATCAAATCATATATTTTTGAAAACTAGACACCCCAAGGTATAATTTTAACTCTTTCCATGCACTAATTCTACCACCAGTCTTTGTCAAACTTTGTGGTAGTAATTTATTTTGTGTTTTTTATCGCTAAAATTGCTCTTCAGGTATGGATTAGGGCTGCAACTAACGATTATTTTAATAATCGATTAGTTGGCCAATTATTTTTTCGATTAATCGGATAAAAAATGCATTTACACTTCCATCTCTTTATTGCAATGGCCTCTCTCTATTCACCTTCTTATTTTACTGACATATTAATAAAAGCTACAAGAACCCAAACACAGTGTTTCTCAAAACAGGTTTTAATACAAAGTTATTAGTAAATATTTATTCATATGTTAACTATTTTTCATATTTAATAAAAACTGAGAAAAAAGCCTTGTTTATATTTTTTTATTTACCAAACTGCCCCAGTTATGCACATCTGACCCCCAGCTTGCCACTCTGCCCCCATATATGCCTTATACCTCTTATATGCCAGTGATATGCAACTGAGCCCCCTGATATACCTTTTACCCCCAGATATGTCTTATGCCCCCTGATATGCCTAATATCGATATGCCTTAAACCCCCTATATGCCTTATAACTTCCAATATGCCACTCGCCCCCATTTATGCCTTATACCTCCCTATATGCCACTGTGCACCCTGATATGCCACTCCGCTCCCCATAAATGCCCTGCACCACCCTGAAATTCATTATACTCCCTGATTCACCACTCTGCCTCCCCCAGATATGCCACTCTGAAATTCATTATACCCCCCATACACCACTCTAACTCCCCCAGATATGCCATTTTGCCTCCCTGAAATTCATTACACCCCCATACACCACTCTGCTTCCCTGAAATTCATTATACCCCCATACACCACTATAACTCACCCATACACCACTCTGCCTCCTCCCCCCTCCCATACACCACTCTGCCTCCTCCCCCCTCCTATACTCCACTCTGCCTCCTCTCCCCTCCCATACTCCACTCTGCCTCCTCCCATACACCACTCTGCCTCCTCCCCCCTCCCATACACCACTCTGCCTCCTCCCTCCTCCTATACACCACTCTGGCTCCTCCCCCTCCGATACACCACTGTGCCTCCTCCCCCCCTCCCATACACCACTCTGCCTCCTCCCCCCTCCCATACACCACTCTGCCTTCTCCCCCTCCCATACTCTACTCTGCCTCCTCCCCCTCCCATACTCCACTCTGCCTCCTCCCCCCTCCCATACTCCAGTTTTTCAGAGCTTTTTTGCTCTGAAAAAAACCTCTTTTTATAATCGATAAAAATCGATTCGACTAATCGATAATGAAAATCGTTGACAATGATTTTCATTATCGATTATTATCGATTTTATCGATTAGTTGTTTCAGCCCTAGTATGGATTTACAGCTCCTGGTATACAACACTTTCAAACAACACCCCAATATGTGTTCAGCAACATCTCCCGAGTACAGACATACCCCCCATGCATGGGTTTGTCGGGTTGTTTGGGAGGTTAAACGCCACATTTAGGAAGTGCACATTTTTTAACTTGGAACTTTTACATCTGGTCGTTCTGCCCCCATCTTTGAAGCCGGCTAATTCAATTTACCCCATCATACCATATATTTTTGAAAACTAGACACCCCAAGGTATTTCAAATGCTAGTATGCATGAGATTCTACCACCAGCCTTTGCCACACTTTGTGGTATTATTTTTTTGGTATTTTTTTTTTACACAAATTGTACTTTGGGTATTAAGTTATAGCTCCAGGTATACGTCACTATCAAACAACACCCCAATTTGTGTTCAGGAACATCTCCCGAGTACAGTCATACCCCACAAGTATGAGCTTGTCTGGTGTTTGGGGTTAAAATGCCACATTTTGGAAGTGCGCTTTTTCCCCCCCATTTCAGTCAGTCTGTGCCTATGCCCTATCTTTGAGCCCGGCCACTCCAATTTACCCCATCAAACCATAAATTAGACACCCCTTGGGTATTTGAAATGCTTTTATTTAAATTTTTCCATGTCAGGATTTTTGGGAAGATACAGTGCTACAGTTTGCCGGAGCTGGATAGTTCCTCTGATGCATAATAATTTTTAAATGTTACCATGTTTTTTTTAAGCTTTTTTTTTTTTTCCTTTTTTTATTATTATTATTATTATTATTATTTTTTAAATATTTTACTAATCACATAGTGATTAGAAAGAGCCAGAGTTCTCTAGAGGGTCTGGAGACCATCTAGCGAACTTTTTCAACTTTATTATTTTTTTCCCGGGCGGCCGCCATCTTGCGGATGGCGAAGATCACTGGCAGTGGCGGCTGTGACCGTTCTTCGGAGCGGTCACAGCCCGTCCTGGGGTAAGTGTTTGGTGTTCACCATTGAAGTTTAGGAGGTGATCGTTGATCGCCTCCTAAACGCTTTTAAAACGGGCGTCCAGTGCCTTACAATGTATGGAGGATGTTGACGCCCCGAGGAGGGGCCAGACATGGCCCATGATGCCGATCTCGGTGGTGCTGAATTCCTCGACATCAAGGCATTACAGCAACACCGTTTAAGCTTAGAAAGTGATTGTTGATCACTTTCTAAGCTTGTTTAAGTCTCATGACGTGTCAGGCACGTCATAGGTCGTTAAGTGACCGTTTTGCATGACGTGCCTGACCCGGCAATGGACGTTAAGGGGTTAAACAGCAACTGTTTGAGTGCTGGGTTTCAACCCTAAAAGCATCTCAACCTGTGTCCACTTGGCAGTGTAGTATAGGGAAGCAGGGTTCACCCTGGCAAGTCTTATGTCACCTTAGTTTTTAACCCTCATGGTTTTAAAATAAATGCACAGCAATATTGAGTGTAATGAAAATTATAAATAGTACTATTTTAATAACGTTGGTGATACTTGTGGAGAGCGGGATAGTGCCCGTTATACCTAAAGGAAAAATAAATACTTTAATAACTCAAAAAAAGGGGCCTCAGCAGCAAAAAAACTGCTGAGACTCCAACAAAATGGCCGCCGGAGATATCGCTCCGTATAAACAAGGGAAAAAAACGGCCTAATACACAATGGGCACGCAAATAAACACCACCAGGTATGAGAAAGTATATAACAACTATTCTCAAATTAAGACGAAGAGGAAAAACTAGGAGTGTGGAAAAAGAAAAATTCTAGGGAAGGAACCCGATAAATGAATAAAGGTAGTATAAACAGGGGGGACCTCCTTAATTTAAACACCCCCACATAAGTCAATAAAGAAAAGCACAGAATTAATAAAAAACATAAAGAGCTGCAGGAGCTCAATATTCTGACCTGTGCTGTTGTCTTCAGAAGCAGCAAAGAAAGAGGAGGTGTGGCTTGGAACAGGGACCTATATAGACTATAGAGACTGTTTGTTTTAATAAAGTTTTTAACTCTTTCAGTGCTGCTGTTTGAGAGATACGCAAAATATGAAGCCTCCTGTCATGTGGTAAAATTAACAGATATGGGAAAGGCTGAACTTGATGGATGCAAGTCATTTTTCAGCGTATGTAACTATGTTAATGGTAAAAGCAGTTAGATTATAGAATGACCTACTTTTTTTGTAAATTGATACACGATAATCTTCGTGGTGAAATCTCAGAATAATAATAATAATGTTACTACCATTTCAGATTTTAAGAAATTAATTTTACCCAGTGCGGTAAAATTGACTGACATCACTAAAGAGGTTTTTTAAAATTATTAGATACATCCTAATTTTTATACAATCATTGGTTTTACATTTGTACATTGTGAATTGAAACTTGTCCCTCTTGCACTATATTCTCATGCATATTTTTCAGGAATTCAAATATATTTTGTACAATATAAAACCTGCCCTTCATACAGTATATTTGTGCTTTGTAGTATATCTTTTTCTCAATCGCTGTGTTTATGTACAATGTATCTAGAGGTCTCTTCAAACTAAATTGGGGAAATATTCCCAGAATGATTTAATCTGCTAATTTACCAAGACAACATGAATGATACAGTGCTGGGAATAAGCAATTTGCCTACACCATGCACCAGATGTTTTTAAAGAGCAAGGAGTTAAAATGTGAGAAGCCAATCTCATCAACTCATCTCTTAACCAAGGATGTCCAATACACTTGAAGGTTCAAGGACAGAGAAGTGATATTCTTGATTTATGTTTTGACGTATTGATTTCTAAATTGAATGAGCTTCAGTAAATTCCACACACTGAGTTAATTCTGCCTTCTACTGTCTGTGCAGCAGGCCAAGGAAAATGATTTTTTTCAATGAAATAGCAGCTAAGGTATTGTCAGTGTGATAAGGGAGCCCACCAATTTTTGATCAAGAATATACAAAATGTGTGCATGAAATGTTTAGTGTGGAGTCTGCACATACATAATCTTGTATTCCCTGATTGTTGAATGTGTACCAGTACTCCTAAATCATAGTTTAATATTGCATTAACTATGACATAACATAATATGATTATGTATTACATTGTTTTGTTAGTTTGCATCTTTAATGTACACCGAACCCATTGCACGCATATATACACATCAGCCATAACATTTTGACCACCTGCCTAATATTGTGTAGTTCTCCCTTTTGCCGATAAAACAGCCCTGACCCTTTGAGGCATAGACTCCACTAGACCTTTGAAGGGTGGCTGTGGTATCTGGCACCAAGACCTGTAACGTGCGAGGTGTCCTCCATGGATCGTACTTGTTTGTCCAGCACATCCCACAGATGCCCAATTGGATTGAGATCTAGGGAATTTGGAGGCCAAGTCAACACCTTGAACTCGTTGTTGTGTCCCTCAAACTATTCCTGAACCATTTTTGCTTTGTGGCAGGTCGCATTAATCTGCTGAGAAAGGCCAATGACATCAGTGAATATCATGTACTTAGTCTACAGCAATGCTTAGGTAGGTGGTACATATCAAAGTAACATTACCATGAATGGCTGGACCCAAGGTTTCCCAGCAGAACATTGCCCAAAGCATCACACTGCTTCCGCTGGCTTGCTTTCTTCTGTTAGTGCATCCTGGTGCCATATGTTCTCCAGGTAAGCGACGTATACGCAGACAGGCATCCAGGTGTAGAAGAAAACGTGATTCATCAGACCAGGCCACCTTCTTCCATTGCTCCTTGGTCTAGTTCTTATGCTCACGTGCCCATAGTAGGTGCTTTTGGCAGCCCCATACACCACAAACTGTGATGCACTGTGTGTTCTGACACCTTTGCATCAGAACCAGCACTGGACAACTTTTGATAGGTAATGACCGCTGCAGACCAGGAATACCTCACAAGAGCTGCAGTTTTGGAGATGCTCTGACCCAGTCATGTAGCCATCACAATTTGGTCCTTGCCAAAGTTGCTGAGATCCTTACGTTTGCCCCTTTTCCTGCTTTTAACACATCAACTTTGAGGACAAAATGTTCACTTGCTGCCTAATATATCATACCCAATGACAGGTACCATGATAAGAAGATTATCAGCGTTATTCACTTCACTTGTCAGAGGTCATAATGTCACATAGTTATATAGGCTGAAAAAAGACATGCGTCCATCAAGTTCAGCCTTTCCTATATCTGTAAATTTTTTTGCAAAAGAAGGCAAAAAACCTCAGTTTCGCTCTTTCCAATTTTGCACTAACCAGGTAAAAAATTCCTTCTTGACCCCAAAATGGCAGTCAGATTTCTCCATGGATCAATAAGCTGTTTCCCCATAATTAAACATTATATCCCTGAATATTATGTTTTTCCAAGTATCCATCCAGTTGCAGTTTAAACGTCTGTACAGACGCCGATAAAACTACCTCTGCAGACAGAGAATTCCACATCCTTATTGTCCTTACTGTAAAAAACCCTTTCCCCTGCCTTAGACTAAATCTCCTTTCTTCCAGTCTAAACGCGTGACCACGTGTCCTATGCATAGTCCTGTTTATGAACAGATTTCCACACAATGTTTGTATTGGCCCCCAATATATTTATATAACGTTATCATATCCCCTCTGAGGCGACGTTTTTCTAAACTAAACAGATTTAAATTTGTTAACCTTTCTTCATAACTATAGTGCTCCATTCCTTTTATTAATTTTGTAGCCCGCCTCTGCACCCTTTATAGTGCTATGATATCCTTCTTTAGAATAGGTGCCCAAAATTGCACAGCATATTCAAGGTGCGGCCTTACCATTGATTTATACAGAGGCAAAATTATATTTTTATCCCATGACTTGATGCCCCTTTTTATACACGACAATACCTTACTGGCCTTAGCAACTGCAGACTGACATTGCGCATTGTTGCCTAGTTTGTTGTCTATAACAATTCCCAAATCCTTCTCATTTGTCGCTTCCCCTAATTCACTGCCGTTTAGGGTGTAGGTTGCTTGTGTGTTCCGTACCCCGAAGTGCATAACTTTACATTTATCTACATTGAATTTCATCTGCTATTTGTGTGCCCAGTCCCCCAGTCTATCTAGGTCCCTCTGCAGCACAGTAATATCCTGCTCACACTGTATTTCTTTACCTAGTTTAGTGTCATCCTCAAACACGGAAACATGACTTTCAACGCCTATTGCCAGGTCATTTATAAATATGTTGAATAAAATTGGACCCAGAACAGAACCCTGAGGGACACCACTTACCACTTTTGACCAGCTTGAAAATTTACCATTTATAACAACTCTGTTTTCTATCTCTAAGCCAATGTTCTACCCAAGAACAAGAATTTGCATCTAGACCATTTTCCTTCAGTTTGAATACTAACCTATTGTGTGGAACCGTGTCCAGGGGCGGGCTGGGCCGGGGGGCAGGGGGGCAATAGCCCCCCAGGCCGCCCTAAATCCGGGCCGGTGGGCCGGACGGACGACCGGCAGACGAGAATTCAATGCGGCTGCGGCTGTGGCCGCAAAGTTAAAAACTAAGCGGCCGCGAGCAGGATTGAATACGGCCGTCAAGCGTACCTGGGGGGGGGGGGGGCGGTCCGCTCCGGCTGCCACTCATCTGAGGGCTGCCACCATGCCGGCACGCCTTCAGAAACGGTGCGCGCGGCAACTGTGTCTGTGCGCCGAGGACTTGATGTCAAATCCCGGCGCACAACATTGAAGCCACGCCCACCGTCTTCAGCGTTTAGTACACCGGAAGGACAGGAAGAAGAAGAAGACGAAGAGGACGAAGAGGAAAAGTGAGAGTGAAAGAAGAAAAGGTAGGAGAGAGTGGATTAGTAAGTGTGTGAGAGTGATGGGTGTTATGCTGAATGTAAGTGTGTGAGAGTGATGGGTGTTATGCTAAATGTAAGTGTGTGAGAGTGATGGGTGTTATGCTGAATGTAAGTGTGTGAGAGTGATGGGTGTTATGCTGAATGTAAGTGTGTGAGAGTGATGGGTGTTATGCTGAATGTAAGTGTGTGAGAGTGATGGGTGTTATGCTGAATGTAAGTGTGTGAGAGTGATGGGTGTTATGCTAAATGTAAGTGGGTGAGAGTGATGGGTGTTATGCTAAATGTAAGTGGGTGAGAGTGATGGGTGTTATGCTAAATGTAAGTGGGTGAGAGTGATGGGTGTTATGCTGAATTTAAGTGTGTGAGAGTGGTGGGTGTTATGCTGAATGTAAGTGTGTGAGAGTGGTGGGTGTTATGCTGAATGTAAGTGTGTGAGAGTGATGGGTGTTATGCTGAATGTAAGTGTGTGAGAGTGATGGGTGTTATGCTGAATGTAAGTGTGTGAGAGTGATGGGTGTTATGCTGAATGTAAGTGTGTGAGAGTGATGGGTGTTATGCTGAATGTAAGTGTGTGAGAGTGATGGGTGTTATGCTGAATGTTTGTGAATGAGGGTTTCAGATAGCATGGATGTGTAAGTGTTGGGGGATAGCTTGGCATAGGGAGTCCGTAATCACATTCCTTTCATGCCCAGATTCCATCATGTAGTGGCTGCCTAGGCATGATAGGAGTGTGATCGCTGTTATAAATTATTTTTTGGTCCAACTTCGGTGTGTTAACACTTTTATTGGACAGAATAATTCAGTATTAATATATGTATATATATATATATATATATATATATATATATATATATATATATAATTGCAAACAGCAATCACACTCCTATCATGCTAAGTCAGCCAGCACATGCTAGAATCTGGGCATGATAGGATTGTGATTGTTGTTATATATATGTATATATATATATGAATTTTCAGTTTCAGTACAGAATGTTCATTTCGGTGCATCCCTACTATATACTATGCCAGTCACTAAAGTGGTAAGCCTACACCACATCAATGTTTGGCTTAGTATATAGTGATAGGGGTTGTCGGTGTCTGGCTCAATGTATAGGCACGCATTGACGGTGGTACCGCATAATCCCTAAGTATATAATGATAACAGTTATGCTGTACCTCTGTCAATGTTTGCCTAACCATAGAAACTATGCAGTTTTAAAGTGTGTGTGTGTGTGGGGGGGGGTGCCACATACAGGGTCTGCCACAGGTGCCAAATACTCTAGGTACGCCCCTGCATCATGCGGCTGTCAGACCCAACGGCCATGCCTAAGCTCCTCTTCCCACGTCTTAAAAGGGGTGTGATGAAGAGCTGAGGCATGCGGTGTGTGCACGCCGGCCACTTTAATTTCATTAGGCGCTGGTGGAGTGACTGCCGCACGAAGGCCGCTTTCAATGTCGCTCACAGCCGCTTTAATGGTGCAATGGGCCAGTTGACTAGACTTGCCCCCCAGGCCTTAGGCTGCCAGCCCTCCCCTGACCGTGTCAAACGCCTTGGCAAAATCCAAGTAGATTACATCCACTGCAACACCCTGATCTACACTTCTGTTATGGCTAATTGGTGTAAATGATAACATTACCTCAAATTTTGCTTTGTTTATGGCCAAAAACTTGTAAAATGTAAACATCAGTCTGTTGAAAACAACACGTGTTCTAACATCACAACTTTTTCACTGGCCTATATACTACTGTGTATGTTGTAATTACTTTTCTTTTATATATTGTAAGTCTTAACTCTTCAGGCCTAGGCCATCTCAGCATCATGGTCCTCCTTGGTTTATTGGTTCTGCTGTTCTGAAGTAATTTTAAAGTAATGTAATTATTAATAATAGTTTTAATGGATACAAAAATATCTTGACACAAAAAGTTGTGGGGTGTAGGGGATTGACAGCAGTCATAACACACATCATACATAGCACTACTTCAGAGCACTTGCGTTCGCTTCCTTCTGGATAATATACATATACAAGATATTTCACTGAGATGTCTTTAAGGTCTGCTAAATTATTGGTAAATAAATAAAGCTTTTTATAATGCCATATTATACACACCTGTTAATCTGATTAGCGGTTGATGTACTACATTATTGGTTAGCTACACACACCATGGATCAGTTGTGACAGATGTTCCTTGTAAGTAAGTATTCTGTTCTTGCCACTTACATATAGAGTGGCGGCTTATTATATCTAGTAAGTAGAAGTATACAGTGGTGTCTGCAGCAACCAATCTTAGGACAGGGATAAAAGTACAGGGAGCAATTATAAAACTCATATAGACACATACATTCATATACACACAGACATACACATTTGTAAAACATTTATAAATTAACAAGATTCTGATTATTTCCAGCAACCTCTATGAAATATGCAACCACATTTCTCTGGTTTACACATGCCATTTTAATTAAATAATATGACTTGATCCATCACCCAGATTGCACCCACAGGATTTGCCCCAGCATCCAGATTGCATCCCCAGTGGTCAGGGCTCCTCCCATTCTGGCTCTTCACTTGCCCTTGCAGCCACACGCTTGCTTGCCCTTACTACCCCTTCTCTTTGATCCTCCTCTTTCTCATTAACCCATTTCTATTCATCTCAACACATTTTCTTTGTTCTCTCCTCCTTTCTTTTTATTTCTCCTTTTACCTCTCCCCTTTCTTTTTATCTCTTTTGTCCTCTTTATCTCTCTCTCCCTATTTCTATTTAGCTCACTATTTTTCTCTATCTCTTTATATCTCCTCTTATCCCTATTTTTTATCCCTATTTCTCCCCATTCTTTTTATCTCCTCCTCTTTCTCTATATTTCCCCACTTTCTCTGTATTGCTCCCTTCCTTTTCTCTTTGTTCCTTTTATCTTCCCACCCTTTCTCCTTACCTCACATTTTCCCTATCACCCCTTCCTGTATATTCCCTTGTTCTTTATCTCTCTCTCCCTTTTTCTCTTCTTTTTTTCCCTACCTCTTCCCTTCTTTTTTTATCTCTCTCCCTTTTCTTTGATCCCTCTTGTTATACCTTTCATTTCTCTGTCTCTCCCTTTTGTCCCTTTCTCCCCCTTTTTTATTTTTTTCTTCCCTAACTCATTATCTCTCCCCTTTGTCCCCATTTCTCCTGCATCTCATGATTTCTCCTGTTTCTCCCTATCTCTCCACGTATTCATTATCTCTCTGTATTGTCCCATCTCTCACCTTTCTTGTTTTTGCTCCCCTTTATTTCTAATATCCTCTTTTCTCACTATCTCTTCCTTCTTCCCCATCTTTCCTCTTTCTCATCATCTCCCCTTTCTTCTAGCTCTCCCCTTTGACTGTCCTCGTTATCTTTCCCATATATCTCTTCATTTTCTTACTATTCCTCCTCTGACTATTTCTCCCCTTTCTCCCTATCACTTACCTTTTTAAAGTCCTGTGGTGGGAGTGTCAGGGTTCAGTGTACCTTGTGTTCAGCTTGCAACAGTCAAAAGGAGCAGTGAGCGGTGTTGTGATTTTTCACTCTGTAAATGCAATTTTTAGAGTGTGTGCAGGAGGCACATTTTGTACAATCTTCACTATGGATACCTATTATTTTCCATAGGAGGTAGAGGATAATAATAAATCTAAAATACAGAAGATTGTGGACGGACTGCAACTGTTTATTTATTTATCTATTTTTAATTGTCACAAGGAATATATTTCTTATATATATATATAAGTTTTGTTAAAATTAATAGTAACACCATAAGAGGAGTTATTATTTCTTATATACATTGTGTTATAGGTGTCCCTCTTTTTGGGGAATACCAACATGTCAAAGCAACATTGTTGCAAGTGTTCTGGAGGTGGTATGCTTTGTTCAATATCAGTGAATAAGTGTAGTATTAATCCTTTTAATGGAGTGTCAGGAGAGCATACCTTATCTTTTAATTAAACCTGCAGATACTTGGCTTTTCTAAGCTATACCACTCTTTCTGTTAACGATTATTGATTAATCCTTGGACAGATACGTATGGATTTTTATATTATTCAAAGAAACCCTGCTTCTATAGAACTGAAAATGTGTGTAATAGGAATAGAGCCTTATGATATGCTTATAAATATTAAATGTAATTAGTTATAAAACGAGAAAAATAACCATTTATTTTCTTCTGTTAATAAACAATATTTAGACAAGCTTCAAGAAAGCCCTCATAACAAAACTCAAAGGATCCTGGAAAAGCAATGAGGTGATGGAAAGTAGAATGCACCTTTGTGGTGTTTATGGCGCCTAGAAAATTAATAGTGGTACATCAATTTTTTGCATCTAAATATATACACACATATATCCACTCTGCTACATGATGAGATTAGAGCACAGAGAAGCAAATCAGTCCAGTGTGCTGTAGCCCACTCAGTGACATTTATCGTTTAGCCAGAGGTGATTTATTGCCTGTATTGGAAGCTGATGAGGAGGTCCAGGCTGTAAAAAAAAAATCCTAAAGACAAAAGACCATGACAGAGCAGGTACTGCTGAAGCATTATGCTGCAGTTGGGAATGACATTCGGGAGCCACAGAACAGCAGGAGAAGCTCCTGTGTTACAGCCATTTCCTTGTCAAGCAACTCTCCCAATGTATGGATGCTCCCTACATGTTCGGAGAAAGATGGAGAAGGTCAGCAAGCCTCACCACCTCAGAGTGCGTCAAGAAGCATACAGCCAGACTATTGCAGCTTGGAGCAAATTCTTGTGAGACCCACAGCACATCCCAAGCACAAAAATAAATGGAATGACAGCAGCATGGCTCTGTTGAAGGTGCTGCTCATGGCTTTCAGTTTCATCTTTTGGGTTGCTGGGTTTGTTATGTTTACAGTTGGCATCTGGGCAAAGATATCATTACAGGATTATTTGGTGCTGTCCACCAATAATTACCCAAACACCCCACTCATTCTGTTGGGCAGTGGAGCTGTGGTGCTACTATGGGGCTTTCTGGGCTGTATTAGTGCTGCAGCAGAGAAGAGGTGTCTGTTACGTACCTACGGGTTCTTCCAGCTAGCAGTGCTGTTGGCTGGACTGGCTGCAGGTCTCTCTGGCTTGTTCTACCGCAGGTAATGCCTTAACCTTACACCGTCCATACAAATTCTATTCTGCTCCAACTGCAGTGAAGATAGCGATGCTGTCAGTGACTTTTTTTGTGTAGCAACAGACCCTTGTTTTATTTACTGCTGGGGAAACATCATATTACATATTATAGTAACAACAACAAACTAATTAGAATTTGCAGGGTAGATATGAGGATGTTTTACTTTATTCAAAATCTTTGCACATATTAACAAATCTTATATATAAAATGTTAAAAAAAAAATGGAAAACCAATAAAATGGTCCAATCAGCAGGAATATTTAATTGGCTGCAATCACTTTTTACACATAATCCCCAAAGTGTTTATTACATGTTTATAGTCATTATAGAAACTCTCCAGGTTTGGCTATGAGTCTTTGGGTAAAGCTCTGCTCCCCCCAGGTGAGTTTCTCCTTTCTCTGGACAGGGAGTGTTTGATCAAGCTCATTCCCTTACCATGTTTCTGGCAGCAGTCCACCCTTTACCGCTGCTTCCTGCTGTCTGGAGCTAGCCCCACCCATATATGCAGCTAGCCCTTTCCCCACATACAACTAGCCCTGGCCCTTCTGGAAGCTACTCCAAGTAACTGCTATAAAAAATAAAACTAAACATTTTCTGTAGGGTAATAGAGCCGCCAATCACTCGCACAATTGTCAGGGCTCTCCTAGTCCTATAGCAGCCTGGCATTGTTTCATTGTTTTTGCAAAGCTTCCATTGTACAAGAACCACTGTGAAAGGGCAAATACTGTTTAGAAGAATGATCAATTAGCAGCTGCAAAATACATTCTAATCACTGCCTATGTGGCTTAGTGTGGGTGCTGGTGTCCTTGGTTATAAAAATGAATAAATTAAAGGGCTCCATGCAGAGATCACAGCACATGACATAAGCACTGCGATATCTTACCTGCCAATGACTCAATGATTAAATAAAAACAAAAAAAATGATTAATCTAAAAAGACAAATATTTACAAACAAGACTATATAAATTTATGTAAAGAGACATATATTTTTAAATTGAAGAAATGGCTGCATCCTCTATAACCATCAGCTACCTTAACTGTCATTGGAGCCATAACCTGCAAAAGTAGGGCACCAGAGTACAAATTTTGCAATTCTAACAAGCCTGCACAAAAATTTATGACTTATAACAACCCACTCTTGAAACTTTGTTTATTGTTACCTCTTCACCTTGTCATCTCTAATACTTCTTACTGTTATCTTTGGATGTGACTTACCTTCCCTACATATATTGTACTTCACAATTTATCTCCACTTTAATTACGAACCCACACACATTGTGTTACTTTTGTTAAATACATGTTTTATAACAGGGACATTGCTGAAGGCTTTGAAAGTGGTTTACAAAATGCAGTTGCATCCTATTCAGAAGATGAGGAGAAGGCAGATGCTCTGGATGCCATTCAGCGTGCCCTGCACTGTTGTGGAGTCCACAGTTACCACGACTGGTTGGAATCACCCTGGTCTATAGAGCAGCAGACATGGTACCATCCTGAACACATCAATGGTTCGGTGCCCAGCAGCTGTTGTGTGGTGCGCAGGGGATGTCACAACAGCCCACTGCTCAAAGGTGCACCCGGTATCCACTGGAATGGCTGTTTTAAGAAAGTCTGTGACTTTGTGAGTGACAACATGTTCTACATTGCTACTGGAGCCCTAGGGCTGGCTCTTCTTCAGGTGGTAGGCATCATATTATCATGTCTGTTGGCCACTAGGATTCCTCAGAGGATGCCAGACACAGTTCCAATGTGAGCCATGAGTTAGTAGGAGTTGTTTTTGAAAATCAATTCTAGTACAATGTGGGGCAAACAACATTCATCTGGCTGCTATGGTAACCACCAGTTTATCATTTTTTGTATTTTATTGCTGCTTTAAACAAAGCGTCCTTAGATTTGTGGTCTGAAAACTGTTATTCTATGTAAAGTAAATTGCTTTTTGTGCTTTTATGTGTTTTGAGTTTCCAGCCTTATGGTACCTCTTTTTTGTTTGACATTTTTAATCTAATTGAACAGTGTGAAGTTAGTCTATGGCCAAGTTGTGTAACATCAGTTCAATTGTAGATTACATGATATTGTAGACCCAACATGTTTGTTATTTAAAATTACACCGTGAAAGTACTTGTATTAGACTCAATTAAAGTAATATGCACATATTCATGAAATGCAACTTTCGTAAACCAATGTTTGTTTTATTAGTATAGCATTATGGTTTTATTTAACTATAGGAGGATAATAGTACGCTCTTTTGACTTGGTGTCACAGTTCCCGACAGCACAAATAAGAAGTAAGACATGTCAGAAAACTTTAACACATGATAGCACATCAGGTGTTTTTGCATGCAGGTATATAGAGAGTCATCAGAATCCCCTGAATGTGTGCTACACACACACGCATATTTTCTTAATATTCACCATGGTTATTAAACTAGAAATGTACAGTATTATGAAAGCAATTTGAAAACATGCACAGTTGAAGTAAAAAGTTATGTTAACCTGTTGGAATTACCTGGATTTCTGCATATAATGGTCATTAACCTCTTCAGGACTAGGGTTATTTTACAATGTTTGGTCTCGATTTTGGCTTGAGCACATGATTGGAAGAGTACTCGAGGTAATACAACACTTTCTTTCTGATCAGAGCCGGCACAGGCTTGTGCACTTAATTTTTTTTTTTTTAATACATCATTTTTACAACCTGATCACTGGACATGTATGGTTATGCTTACCAAAGTTCACATTTGCATTGTCCACAGATAGGCCATTTGTTTTAATAAATGCAGCAGCACTTTCATCACCTTCATAAAAATCCAACAAACTTGTCACCACACCTTTGGAGGGCTTAAAGTAACGCAGAACTAATGAGAAAAGTTAGTTTTTTTCTGTGTTTAGATGCATCTGATGCAACAATTAAATAAGCATAGCTGTTTTTCAAATCATTAAAAAATCAGTGCCATATTTACATCCACACAGGTAAACAGTTCCATCTTTATATCCAAACAGCTTATCAGTGCCAACCTGGTCTCCAAACAGGACCAAACCAGCTAAACAGTGCCATCTTGGTCCCCAAACAGGACCAAAACAGCTAAATGGTGCCATGTTGCTTCTCAAACAGCTAAACAGTGCCATGTTGCTCCCAAAACAGCTAAATGATGCCATCTTTACACCCACACAGCTAAACTGTGCCATCTTGGTCCCCAGTGCCATCTTGGTCCCCAAACAGCTAAACAGTGTCACCTTTGTTTTGTGTTAATAGCTTCATTCTACATAAATTATCTTATCTTATTCTTGGATTTTCCAGCATACCTGATATAGAGACATAAGAGATTATGGGAAGCTGTTTAGTGACTAAGATGTCTATGGGAAACTGGGGACAGGATCCCGGATTGAAGTTGCCCAGGATGTGGGACATGAAGTCCCATTGCAGGACTGTCCCGGGGAATCTGGGATGTGTGGTCACCCTAGTGGACAGGGGTCAGCATGAGCACCCTGACTGGTCTGTTGCGAGCTACTGTAGCTCAAATTGGTGAAAAAATGAATGCTGGTTTTGATATAGGGTGGAAAAGTAAAATGTTAGTACGCCAAGCTAGTTCCAAACAGGTGTGAGCATGCTGCAAATACAGTGCATTGGCTGTACAGAAAACTGTCTGCACTTCTCACCCTAATAAAGTAATACAATATGTGTTAAGCAACATCTCCTGAGCAAAGTGATATCACACATGCATGTGTTTGTTGGGTTGTTTGGGGACTAAAAGGCCACATTTGGGAGGTGTGCATTTTTCAAATTGGAAATTTGACATGTTAAAAGTTCTGCCCACATATCCTGTTTGGGATATCTTTGAACCCAGTCAATTCAATATCTTTGAACCCCATCAAATCATACATTTTCTTAAACTTGGCACCCTATGGGCATTTAAAATGCCAATATTTTAACTCTTTCCATGCAACAACTTTTGTAAAGATATAGCGCTATTTGTAGGAATTGCTCATAAAAAAACATTTATATACCGTATTGGCTCGAATATAGGCCGCACTTTTTTCCCCCACTTTAAGTTTTTAAAGTGGGGGTGCGGCCTATATTCGGGGTCTAGCGCCCGACGCCCGGGACATGCAGTCCCGGGCGCCGGGCAGGCAGCGGGGTTAAGATACAGATCCCCCGCAGCGGTGCAGGGGACCTGCATCCTTCTCCCCGATACGCTCAGACAGCCTCCCCTGCCAGCACTTCCCACGGGGGGGGGTGCCGGCACGGGAGGTTATCTAAGCGTTTTACCTCTGCCCACCCCCGACTTACCGGAGCAGACTCCCGGGTGTCTTGCGGGGCCGGCGGGAGACATTTACGCAATACGCAAATGCAACTTCCGGTAACGGTACCGGAAGTTGCATACGCGTATTGCGTAGATGTCCCCCGCCGGCCCCGCAAGACACCCGGGAGTCTGCTCCGGTAAGTCGGGGGTGGGCAGAGGTAAAACGCTTAGATAACCTCCCGTAAGACACCCGGGAGTCTGCTCCGGTAAGTCGAGGAGGGGGGGCAGAGGAGGACAGCGGCAGCGTATCGCGGGGAGGGAGGACAGCGGCAGCGTATCGCGGGGAGGGAGGGCAGCGTATCGCGGGGAGGGAGGGCAGCGTATCGCGGGGAGGGAGGGCAGCGGATCTCGGGGAGGGAGGGCAGCGGATCTCGGGGAGGGAGGGCAGCGGATCTCGGGGAGGGAGCGCAGCGTATCGCGGGGAGGGAGGACAGCGGCAGCGTATCGCGGGGAGGGAGGACAGCGGCAGCGTATCTCGGGGAGGGAGGACAGCGGCAGCATATCTCGGGGAGGGAGGACAGTGGCAGCATATCTCGGGGGGGAGGACAGTGGCAGCATGTTTTTTTTGGTGCTTTTTTAAAGAAAAAAAACTTTTTCTTTAAAAAAGCACCAAACTTTTAGGGTGCGGCCTATATACGGGGGCGGCCTATATCCGAGCCAATACGGTATATATTTGGACTTTTTTTGGTGACAGTGGGGTATTATATTTACCTGTTACCAATCCGCCCCCCCCCTATTTTACTAATCACATTGTGATTAGTGAGCAGCGCTGTACAATGGGTACAATATCATCAAGTTAGCTGGGGATCCAGTGCATAGTAATATCAAAATGAGAATCCGATCCAAATTTCCTTAATTGTAATATTCAGAAAAAACAGATGTATAGTAATAGCCTCTTAGAGCTTTTCTGACAATTTATTTGCTGTTGTTTTTTTCTGGTTTTTTTTATATATAAATATATTGACACTGTATTTCTGTCATGCTGTTTCCTGTTAAACTGTGTCATAGTACATTAAGAGAGATTATACACCATATGTATAACATCTATTTTGGCGCCAAAAAAAAAATTATTATGTATTTTTATAAAGTATAAAAAAATAGATAAGCCATTTTCCCAAAATAACGCACTCAATAAGTCACAAGCAATTCATATGAAATTAGTTTATTGATAGTGCTATTTATTTTTCATCAGAGCATTTGAAAATAGTCAAGTATACAATTTGAAAAGTACAGTAACTATATGGAGTTATATGGTCTTATATAACAGAACCAATCAACATAGAGGACATTCATTTGGAATGTAGCTTTATATCACTAATGCAACCTAGTATATTTTCTATAACAAAATCAATTACATTTTTTGTGCACTATTGACAAGTTTTTTTTCCTCATTCTACTCTTTTAAGTTTTTTAACAGTAGCACCTACGTGTACATAATTCTAAGTAAACACAGGAATGTTTGATCAATTTACTACAATGATAATATTTTTGTATGGTTATTTAGTAATATTTATTGCTGCATTTTTTTAGATGCTTAGTGTACAATGCTAAAATGATTCTAACAGAAAACATTATAGCTGGTTTGTGGCAAACTCAGTCAAATAGTTCCTTTTGGAAAAACAAAAATATGAATTTTAAAATTAAAACGATTATCATTATAAAATACAATACAAAAATAAACTCTACATTTGTTCTCCGATTCTGCTTAACATGTGCTTTTAAATTGGTCCATGTAAAACACAAACATGACAGGATAATATATTTCCTACCGGAAAAGCAAGTAGATTGCACAGCAATTCTTTGCATGTCCATCTTGCAGCAATGAAGGTGACATCAGTATGCATTTAATCATAACTACATATTTCTTTATGTAATTAGATAACGTCATGCCCCGTGTTTTAAAATATAAATGGACTATAGCTAAATCTCAAAATATTTTCAGCAAAAATAGCATTTTGTTTTATAATAAATATATATAATATTGATGTCATGTTATTCACTGTAAGATCAATATACTAGTTGACTTATATGTGTTACCAGTTTAAGAAGCCACCTCTCCTTTTTTCCCTCTGAAATATAGCATTCAAATTTAGGGCCAATATTTACTCAATATATATATATTTTAAATATTAAAATGTTCTTACAAATAACCAGTTTCACATTACAGCATGTATGATCACTTAGCAATATACTGTAGTCCTTATTTAGTTGTCATAACTGATGTGTTAGTAGTCATACTTGGGACAGTATATGCAGAGCTCAACACTTATTCCTGTCCTATTGAGTGGCAGACACTTGTCTCCCCTTGACTACTTTAGGCTTTTCTGACTCACTTGTGCTCTTCTATGGTGTTAGCTTTCCAGTGCACCTTGAACCTGTGTTCCTTTAGGCACTTGGGTCCTGTGGTCACTCAGTTCTCGTACTCTCCTGCTTCTTGACCCCTGTGTTTGTGCCTGTGTTTCTGCTATATTGTGCTGCCTGAGGGTGATGAGCCTTATCATGCACTTCAATTTGTACTTTGAAGCTCATTGCTAGAGTGTTACTGCTGCTGCCTGAGTGGTTTCCTATATATAATAGCAGCTAAATCCCTGATCATTGAGAAAGTTCATCCTATCTGCTGCCTGTGTTGGATAAACTCGGACTGGAGTTCTATAAGTTCCAACATGCACCTACTGAACTGTATAATTTGCCCAAAAGACTTATCTATAAACTGCTTCAGACTATAATTACTTTGGCTTGCTGGCCATCTGTTGGATTTCACTCTGTAATAGAACTGTTTGTGTTTACTTGGGTTTGCTATAGACCCTGTGGTAAACTGGCTGCAAACTTCTCTGATGTTTGTCTCATGAAAAAATTCACTCCATCCATCCATCTCGTCACTTGCAATGCATGTTGCTTTGATTTACTAACCCTCTGTTGCTAAATTAATAGACCTCGCCTGCTCTTTTGCAATGGGCCACCTCCCCCATGCACCCTAACTGCCACCAAATTGACATGGTGTTCTCCCACTTTTGTATAACCTCCTAGTTCTTTAACACTGCCTTATCTCTGTCTGACCGCAACATCTTTACATTCATTCTCTTTTACCAAAAAAAACCTAAATCTCTGTGATCTTAACCATCTAAAGCTAATATATCTGCCTCTCTCTCTCTCTACCTCCTCTTTCCCTAATGTTGCCACATTTTAACCACATTCTAGACCCTTTTCTACATAAGGTTGCACCTGTGACTATGTACCACTCCCCACACCCTCCACCTCAGCCGTGGCATTCTACACAGACCCATCACCTCCAAAGACGTCTACATAGCGCACAGGATCTGTGGAGGAAATCTCATTTACCTGAGGATTTGTATACTACATACTCGTGCTCTGTTTCTATCCCTCTGTACTCTATCACTCCAAACTTACTTTGTTTTGTTAATCTCCTCTTTCTCTCACAACCATAAACGTTCGTTTTCCCTTTTTTTTTCTCAACATCTTTTGATTGAGGATTACAGAGAGTATAAACACCATATGGACACTGCAAACAAGCAACCCCCATTTCCTATAGCGCAGCAGGTTATACAAAAGTAAACAAAATCATAAAGTAAAATCAATATTTAAGGCCACTATTCGACCATTAAGGCTGTAACTGGCACAGAGAGAAGATGTGGAAGAGGCCAGGAGCCCGCCTAGAGAAAGTAAGTTACCCCTGAACTGGATTCTGTAGACGGTACCACTTTGAATGAAGAAAGACCTATCTTTTTTGGTCCTGCTGAGCCTCATATAAGGTGTTTATGAATAACTTCCA
This sequence comes from Spea bombifrons, assembly GCF_027358695.1. Classification (NCBI taxonomy): domain Eukaryota; kingdom Metazoa; phylum Chordata; class Amphibia; order Anura; family Pelobatidae; genus Spea; species Spea bombifrons. Next base: position 57,255,044 of record NC_071090.1, read on the forward strand.
AGTGTTGTAATTTATTCCCCTTATTGTGTAGGGACTCAGTGTATTCTAGTAACATATAACGCCTGAGTTTGGTGCGTAAAAGGGAAATGGTAGGACAAGGTTCTGCCAACCAAACCTGTAGAATGCATTTGACCCCAGCCACTGTAAAATCTGTAAGAGCCACCAGAGACTTCCTTAATTGCAATGTGTTGAACAAAAAAACCGAGTGCAACCTCCATCATGCACTCAACAAATAGTAAGGACCTAATAAGGGCTAATGTTTCTAACCAAAACCAAGTAATTTTGGACCAGAGACAGCAGAATAGGTCTGCAGTAACAAACCAACACTTAGGGCAAAAACACAAGTAGGGTCCCTCAATGTAATTTGTTAGTTTGAGCGTTATGTAGGAGTCTGTATAGTGCATCATGTTGAAAAGAGAATGAGAAATGTTTCAAACATTTGACAAAGTTTTGAAATAGGGTAAAACAATCCTGGATTCCCTAACTTCATGGGCATAATGTAGCAATTGGAAAACTAGCATATATATATAACACTGCCAATGAGCTCGTCCTAGGGTAGATTATTGAACGTAGAGTCATATCTAGAGGATTCACTCCCAACTGAGACAGAACAAGTCAATAGATGAGATGGAGACAGAGATATCTCTCCTTTAAATCAGGGAAACTATAAATGTATTGTGTCAATAGGGTGATGTCCCCAACAATTCAATGCACCTTTCCTGCCAGATGTAGAACCTTTTTATCTGGAATGGCATGCTGGAATTCCACATTATTAATAAAAGGCATAAAAATGGAGGACCCTTCAGACAGGAAAAGTCTGATCTGCCTCCATGCCGAGACTGTTGAAAAAACAAGGGATTTGTTCTGCAGTAGGAGAGGATAGAGGAGTCAGACGCAAGTGAAAGATAAGTAAAGTGAGAACCCCCAATCCTTGTCCCAATCTGTGTATCTGTTAGTATGAACTCTCCAGTCTTTTGAAATTACCAGTAAGCTAGCAATGTTGTAATGCTTCACACTGGGGAGATTTCAGTCCCCATTAGACTATAGCTTATATTTTTATCCTTCCAGATAAAATGGGTGAAAGCTCTTTGCATCTTATGGAGGTCTCCCCTTGAAATCACTTAGCTTTTGAGGGAACAGCAAATTCATTTTACCTCTAAAATTCAGAGGGATGCTGCACAACTAAATAAATTATTTAATATGTGATGATCCATTTTAAGGGCCAGGCCTTCCACCCTGCTTGTGGAACATGGGAAGCCTGAAGCCACAATTTAGTGCGACTAATCCTTGAAATAAATATTATAGAGTAAATAACACAATACCTTATATTTTCCACTAAATGATTTCAGGGCCTTGAATGTTTTGTCCCCTGAAGTCACTACAAATTCAGGAGGGCGTTTTATCTCTGGATAAGTAAAAATGAAATAGTTCCTACCGTAAATTAAAGAAACAGGTAACCAAACACACACACCAGGGCAGGCTTTTCCTCACTGACACCCAGGCACACACCCCAGGACAGGCTCTGCCACACCGACATCCAAACACACACACCAGGACAGGCTCTGCCACACACACACCAGGACAGTTAAAAAAGAAAAAAATGGTTCAGCACTCAACTCCCAGGAAGCTGGGTGCTAGCAGGAAAAAAGGGACAGCATAAACCCTCTTGAAGTACACGAACGCAGAAAAGAATCCCAGCACTCCGATCAGCTTCCAATTCTTAGGTTACTTTATTCAGAGAAAGCAAAACAAAAAAAGCAACGTTCCGGCCAAACAGGGCCTTTTTTGCTTTTTTTGTTTTGCTTTCTCTGAATAAAGTAACCTAAGGATTGGAAGCTGATTGGGGTGCTGGGGTTCTTTTCTGTGTTCGTACACACACCAGGACAGGCTCTGCCACACCAGCACCCAAACACACACCCCAGGACAGGCTCTGCCACACCCGAACACACACACTAGTTCAGGCTCTGCCACACTGACACCCAGACACACACATCAGGACATGCTCTGCCACACTGACACCCAGACACACACGCCAGGACAGGCTCTGCCACACCGACACCCAAACACACACACACACACACCAGGACAGGCTCTGACACACCAACACCTATACACAAACACACACCAGGACAGGCTCTGCTACACTGACACCCACACCCACACACACCAGGACAGGCTCTGCCACACCAACACCCAAACACACCAGGACAGGCTCTGCCATACCGACACCCAAACATACACATACACCAGGACAGGCCCTGACACACCGACACCCAAACACACACACAACAGGACAGGCTCTGCCACACTGACACACAAACACCAGGACAGGCTCTGCCACACTGACACCCGCATCCAGAGTGTTTCCACAGATGGTTTCTCTTTGGTATTGATTTATGTGATGGTCTCTGCCCCAAAACAGCCTGCCTGTGGCATCTTTGCCCCAAAACAGCTTGCCTGTGGCATCTTTGCCACCAAAACAGCCTGCCTGTGGCATCTTTGCTACTCCTGGCTGAATAGCGGTTGCATATGAAGGCCTTCTGGACTGGGGTGATAATCAAGACCAGGGTCACCTTTAAGCTATTTGCTAAAATTCACCTGGGAAACATCTCCCAAATCAGCCCTTTCTTGTATTAAAAACAACCATAATACTCATCCATTATGTTGTGATATACCTTCTGGATTATTGCAAGTCCTACAAACTAGCCTCCCCCCTTTCCCAGGTTTAATTTTACCAATCCATCCTGAACACTGCTACCAGACTAATTTTTCTATTCTATCCTACTACGCTTCATCTGCTGCCCAACTGTGCCAATCACTTCTCTATACCCTCCAGAATCAAAACCGGCCATGCTCATTTGCATAAATTATGTATGCATGACATCACAGAAACATAATGTGCACCTACCCCCCCCAATATTTCCTGTCACAGAAACATAATGTGCACCTACTTAGGATAAATCCTAATATAACCCTAATCTACCCTAACCTAATATAAACCCTATTTAGGATAAATCCTAATATAACCCTAATCTCTATTTTTATATACAAATACTCTCCTAACCACCTTCTCCTCTTCTAGCATTTTCCAACATGCTTATTCAGGATTTCACACGTGCTGTACCATTTTTATGGAATTCCTTATTCTGTTCTGTCCGACATTCTCCCTCTCATTTTAATGTTAAAGGCTCACTAGACAACTACCTATTCTGAGCATAAAACCTTTCCTCTAATATCTTCAACCAGCCATCCAACCATGCCCACCTGCAAAATCGACACTGTTCTCTATACTGCCCTCACTACAATCAACTCATTCTCACCCAAGCAGTCATCCCCTACATCTCACTTCCCCCTCAAACATCAAAGAGTTTGTAAAGTTGTAAAAGCCACCTTCTGTGCCAGTATGTTTTAATGTTTGTCGGTGTCATTTTAATTTGTCCTTGTTGATTATTTTTACTGTACCCTATTGTAACAGCACTAGAGAAACTGCTGGTGCTAGTTAAATGCAAGTTAATGATGTATAGTTATCTGAAATCTACAATTATATGTCGGTTTTCTAAGCGGAACATCAGAAATTGATGCAAGAGAACATAGTCTGGCTCTTACCTATCTTTATCCGTTAAACAGAAATTGCAGAAAGTGGTTCCATCTGAAGGGTGAGAATAGATAGATATGGTAGGACTTGCTAACAATGGGATAGTATAGGTCTAAAATGGAGCACTGTTTCAGAAATATATGCAAAGTTATGTTGACTTTCCCTGTAATACCGTAATTGGGGCATTGGGGAACATTTGGCAAATTTCCAGGTATGACCATATATGTTAAAGATAAATCTAGTGATTAATTACATAAATTAAGACAATGTGCTTAAAAAATCCACTTGACATTAAAATATTTTCTCGAGGGGATTTTAAAATATATAATATATTCATAATTGCAGCATCACAGCAAAAACAGAATATAAAGTTATGGGCAGATGGTATTTAGTCTGTACAAGGATTGATGTGATCTATGAATCTTGAATTTGATACAATGTACAATGTGAACAGTCTAGTTTTATGGGCACTCTACTGAAACTGCTGCTTTCAAAGATATCCATTATTAAGGACATGCATATCAGTGATAAACACAGGATTTGATGATGGTGTAAGTATTTTGTTCATCTATATCATGTTGGCTCAAAAATAATTTTTAATACATCAGATGAACTGGTATCTGAATAGCATTTTTAAAGTAGTTGGAATGAAAAACAGTGGCTGTTGTAGTGAAGATCATTCAGCCTGTTTAAAACCTAGAATTCTGTTCAGAATCTGCTCGAGTTTTCTGTTGCTCTATCTAACATAACTTTATTTAACTTGTGCTTTACATTGCAATCTATACTAATTAATCGTTACATTGTCCTGACAGTAGTGACAGAGTTGTGCACTATAATTGCAGACAGCATATTTAGCAAATAATTTAACTCCCCATGCTCATGCAATGATTAGCACAGCAGTGTGATGTCTCTAGAAATCTGCAGAGCTTATAACGGACCTTGGTTCCTCATAAGGGGCTAACATTACTTTCTTTGGTGGTATTACAGAAATTATATCTCCAGGATCAGGGGAGGAAGACTCTCTGTCTATTAGATTAGCAACATGCTCGTCTCGATCTTCATATAAAGTGCTAATATGGAGTAATGGGTGTGTGGGATTTCGATTAAAGACAGTCATTGGTTCAGGCTTTAACTGACTAAGAGTTACAGTGGATGTTGCAGCTGTTGAACCTGACATATGATTATGACTGCAGGTTAGGAATGTCCCGGAGACAGATACATCTCTGCAGCTCTCGGATAAAGGGTGATTTTCTTTTTCTGGATCCTTTGTTGGTTTGGAGGTATCTATAAAGGAAACAGTGGCAAAAAAATTGACCGTTGAGCTTTGCAATCATACATTAAGTAGAATAAAGTCACTCATCCAGAAACTGAGCTAAGCAATACATTACTTCAAATCTCTGTGTTATGAATTATCCCAAAAACTGCATGCTTTTTCTTTGTATTTCAGACATGACAGGAAAGTGGTAAGTAATGAAATATGTATATACAATTTCCTGATCTACAAAGCAAGAATTATTTCCTTGTTCGTTGTAATGAATATGTTTAACATAACAAAAAACACCTAAAGTAGGGTGTTTCCACCCCGGTTGCTGCTCACTAGGGGGTGCCACCACGCCGGCTTAAAGCCAATCAAGGGAGCGGGAGGTCTGTTAATGCAGACCTCCGATCCTGCTCCTTTGCGATGTGCGCGGCAACTGATGCTATGCGTTGGGATTTGATGTCATATCCCGGCGCACAACACTGAAGCCATGCCCATCGCGCTCACTGCACCAGAAGGACACAGAAGAAGAAGAGCCAAGAGGAAGAAAGAAGAGGAAAGGTAGGAAAACATTCAGTGAGAGTGGATTAGTAAGTGTGTGAGAGTGTGTTATGCTGTAGTTTATGCTGAATGTTTGTGAATGAATGTTTGTGTACGAATGTTTGTGTGTCTGGGATAGCATGGATATGTAAGTGTGGGGGTAGCATGACATAGGGAGGCTATAATCACACTCCTATCATGCCCATGTTCCAGTATGTACTGTTGTTGATTTTTTTTTGTCCAATTTTGGTGTGTTAACCACACTTTTATTAAAAGTAACACACCAAAATTCAATAACAATATTAATATATATATATATATATATGATTGCTAACAGCAATCACACTCCTATCATGCCCAGACAACCAGTACATGCTAGAACCTGGGCATGATAGAGGTTTGACTGCTGTTAGCAATCACATGCCAAGTCATCTAGTACATACTGGAATCTGGGTATGCCTGGGCATGATAGGATTGTGATTGCTGTTAACAATCGTATATATATTTATATTAACATTGTTATTGAATTATTTTGTCTAATTTTGGTGTGTTACTGTGTTTTTTTTTTGTTTTTGTTTTTAAAGGTGGGAGGGTCATTTTCGGTTTCGGCCAAGTGAATGCAGAATTTTCAGTTTCGTTCCAGAATTTTCATTTTGGTGCTTCCCTGCTATATACTAAGCCAGACACTGAAGTGGTAGGCCTACACCACATCAATGTTTGTTTTAGTATATAGTGATAGGGGTTATGCTGCATTATTGTCAATGTCCAGCCCAATGTATAGTGATAGGGATTACGCTGTACCACTGTCAAAGTGTGCCTCAGTATATAGTGATAGGTGTTATGCTGTACCACCTCAGTGCGTGCCTCAGTATATAGTGATAGGTGTTACGCTGTACACCCGCCAGTGCGTGCCTCAGTATATACTGATAGGTGTTATGCTGTACCGCCATCAGTATATAATGACAACAGTTATGCTGTACCCCGTCAATGTCTGCCTCAGTATATAATGATAACAGTTATGCTGTAACCCTGTCAATGTCTGCCTCAGTATATAATGATAACAGTTATGCTGTACCCCTGTCAATGTTTGCCTAACGATAGAAGCTATGCAGTTTCAAAGTGTGTGTGTTTGTGTGTGGGGGGGTGCCACATACAGGATCCGCCCCAGGGGCCAAATACTCTAGGTACACCCCTGTTTGTGAGACATAGATGATTATAATTTCCATCCAAAAATGTTTTCCCAACAAATGTGAGTGTCAAGTTGTCTTTGTATATACAGTATGTTTTCTACACAAGGATTCAGAATTTCATTTAAATGTCTTTAATATAAGTAGTTGTTGACTGTTACTGTGATGGCCTTTCATTTATTTTTTCTAATATTTGTCAAATTTATTTCTATGGAAAATTTTCCATAATGCTTTTTAGTTGTTAACACTTTAATAAAAAAACTGATATTTGGGCTCCTTCTTCAAGTAATTTTAATTCATACTAGTGTGGAGTAAAATAAAAAGGGAATGGGGAAAGAACACCGGTACCCCTCCACACATAACAGATGGATAACCCTCTTGTGTACATCATTACTAAAACACATCAAAGTGTTTTGATTAAGGAAGCATTGCAATGTGCTATTCATATTACCAGTAATTATGCACTTTCCTGTCTGATGACTATGGGGACATTTTCACAGCGTCTTACCTTTCAGATTAGATGACGCATTCATATGTTTCTCTTGATTTAGAAATCCACTTTCATGGCTGTCAGACAAGGCAATGGGAGCAGTATCGATTATTTCTGAATTAGATTTTTTGTTGCCCAGAACATATGGGTGGACATCCAGTGAGAATTGACGAGCATGTTTTTTGTCACTGTTGTGGTTAGTGATGGTACTTGTGTCAATTTTTTGAGGCAATATCTGTGAAGAGGATTTGGAAGATGCTTCTAAGAGAGGGGCTATTAAGCTGTCTGTTGCGGTTTTTCGTCTCACTGGTTTAAGTTTGTCAGGTTTGCTGTTTTCAACCTTCATTATGGCCAATTGTTCTTTAAAGGGTTGAGGGAGAGGGTTGCTGCTTGGAATCCACTTCATTTTCTTCCTCGGCCTTTTTATAACAAGCTGTTCATTGACATCTATGTCAGCTGGATCAGCACTGGGGTCTACTGTCTGCATTCCTGAATCACGCATTGTGGGTGTGGCATCATAATTAGACTGGGCCAATGCTGCAAGAAGTTGCCGAACAACATTGTCGTACATCAGGTCACTCTCATTTGTAATAAAATCCAGGCGGTTTAGAGACTTGATGTGGTCACGGTTTTCATTGCAAAACAGAGCAAGAATATTTATATCGCAGAACTGTGATTTTTGCCACTGTTTCTTAGTTTTTATGCCAACTTTGTTTAGCTTGTCAAAAATGAAGTTGGACTTCCGTACAATGAAAAGGTGAATTAAATTGATGAGAATGATTAAGTTCATAAAACTAAGAAGGAAAATATCTACTGCAGCAATAATTCTCTGGAGCTGAACAGATGGCAACTTGCAGTTCATTCTTATGAATAGTTTTGAGTTGCTGGTTTTATGGTGGGGCTCCCCTAGGGCACATGTAAACTCATTCTGTTTTTGGGTTGCATAATAGATGCTTAGATAAGTAATCGGGATAATGCTTAAAAATATAATGAGCAAATGTCGTGCCAAGTACAATTTGGCTAAAAAGTTGCTTCGGCCTCTTCTTTCTAGGTATTTTTCAAAGAGATTCTGTTCAGGACTTTTTTCTTTCTCTGCATTCTCTATGATCTCCCTCTTCTCTCTTTCCGTGATGCCTGGTCCTTTTGATTGAATTTGTTTTTCAATTTTGGGGGCTCGTCCCTCTGCAGCTCGATGGTAACAGTTGTCGATTTCTTGAAGCAGAAAATTCAGCTCTGAAGTTAGCCTTGTTGAGGCGAGAAACTCCCAACCCAAAGCCGGAATATACATTATCCCTGCAAATGCCAGTAGAGCATAGGGAAGAAACTTATGCTCAAACAATGAAGGCCATTGACTGGTGTTCACTCCTGGTAGGGCATCTTTAAGCTCTGTCCAGCAAAATCCTCTGGCATACAAGGCTTGATCGCGGGTGAAGTTGTCTGGTGTATAGCAATATATAGGCTCCTCTGCATAACAGAGAAAAAAGTCACTGCTGTGGTTTAGCCTACAAATGAAACTCTGAAAAATAAATATATTTAAAATTATAGAATTTTTTAATTGTGGTATATCATAATAAGCATTATGCCCCTACAAAATGTAGTATTTTTGCTCCACATCTTAACTCCAAAACTTAAGGCATATTGCCTAGAAACATTAGCGGCATTCCAAATTACATATCTACAGATAACTATTTAAATGTTTCATTTTCCCAAAATGTATATGTACATGAAGCGTCTGTTGTAGTATATTCAAATGGCATTCATTTATTTATCACACCACTAATTTTAACTAAGGTTAATTGATGCTTTCACTAACGGCCAAGATGCTGCAGAGATTTCCAAACCTACCTTAGTCAGCTACATACTGTGAACTTGGTATGTATTTATCCACACCACAGTGCATGCCATTCCCAAAAGGCACACCCAATCCTAGTGATCACCTTCATTCCGAGAGATCCAAAGTTGCAGTGCAACTTGGTGTCCATGAGGATGCACAAGATCACAAGGAGTCTAATAGGAACACAGACCTTTAAAGCACACATATGTTGGTATACTACTTGTTATTTACTTATACTACTTATTTCTGTACATTTGTTTTACCTGTATATCAGGACCTCTGACTTATAATAGTGTCCTATCTTATCACCCCACAGTCTCTGGGTACATTTCTCAGACCTAAAAAGGGAACAGAATACTTCTACAGCAGAAATCAAGCTAATATTTGTTTTTTTAATCAATATACCAGGACTTTAATTATCTAAATAGTCCTGCATATCAATGACAAGAACAAGCTGTTGAAAAGAAGTATTGGTATTTTTTAATAAGTTCATACAAATACAGTGAGTATTATTGCAAATAATGGTAATTTATCTTAATGGGAAGTAGGTGTCGTGAGGAACATATACATCTCCTATTCAGTGGAGTAGATAAATGACTTCCTTTGCACATTAAAACATGTGTATGATCATCTAATATGAGGGCCATCTCCTGTGGTACCCACTGATGGATGTTTTTGATATTACGGTAAAATATTAAAATGAACACCTCATTGACAGCTGGTTGGTACTTGAACCCTAGTAAGTAGTTGCTTATGATCAATCTGCATCAGTTGTTTTGAAGTAGTATACAAAATGGCTAAATTGATTTTTTCTCTTTTATGTCTTGCTTTATCCCAGTAAAAACTGTCGGCATAAAAAGAAGGATGAATTCCTTTATGTATAATGAAATCTCCTCGACTTAACACTTACTTTTTTAATGTTTTTTTCTCATAACATGATGAGCAATGACAAAGAGCAACAATACATCCTGGCTCCTAATAAATTGTGCTCCAACAAAAAACATACTGTACATACATTAAGTTATGTCTACAGGCTAAAAGATTTAATACTTTTGTGCTACACAACAAAAATGGCCATTTACCCAATATCTAATTGTGTCTTTGTACAGATGGTTAAGCATTAAATTTATAATCTGTACATGAAAAAAAAAATGTCACAAAGGAATATGTAGCTTCAAACAATAATGCACACAAGAGAAATCTACCATCTGTTAGAAATGCTTCTGGAGGTAAAATAATGTATTTGGCTTGATAAAATGCTATTTGTGGTAGCTGCACAAGGTAGCTGCAAAGAGCTTCTAACATGTTTGGAAAAACACTTCATTTTAATAATTGTTAATTGCAGAAGCAATACGTAATGGGTACTCTAATCAAGATTTCTGTCATGAGTATTGGTTTTAAAAATATAGAATTTTGGTTTTCAAGCATTTACAGTTTTCATGTAATACAATGTGTGACAACTGAATTACCTTTTTTGGTCAATAAAAGGTTAATGGTTATTTCGTATTTTTTCTCAGGAATTAGATAAAATAATTAAAGCTTTGATAATGAATAATAATTCATCTAGAAACTAAAGTTTGTTTTATAGGCAGCTTTGAATTTGTTTGCAACAAAGTGGTAGCTATGGTGTTGCATTATGGATATATAATAAAAAATACAGGATTAAAAATATAACTAATTATGTGGCTCTGTTATACGAGTCCCTGACCATTTCACCTCTACAGAGCTTTTGTGAAATACACAATTTAAATGTAAATTAAATGCAGCTATGTGGCCAGTATTATAAAAGGATTGTGAACAATGACTTAAAGTGGATATTACCAGCCACTTCATTGACCAGTAAACAGATGGGCACATTAAATCAAAGCAATTTCCCCGATTCCATCATTCCCAGTTATAAGTGCCATTTCCTGCCCACAGTCACCGTTCTGCCTTCATGTCTTTCTTCTCTCCTTGTGTAGCCTAGCCATTATTGTCCCTTTTCTTCATGTCTGTTTATGTCTCTCATCCACCAATGACCAATTAGTTAATCCATTCCCCCAATACATTTTTGTATCTTCTTCTAAAAAATAAATATGCTGGTAGTGAATGACTGTATACGCCTATCTTTAGTGGGGCATTGGAACACCAAGAAGAAACACTTACATGCATACTTATATTTCGTTAAGGGACCTCACCCTTAAGAAAGTACCTTTTTAAATGCAGCTGGCAACTGGGTCTAGTCAAGAACTGGGGAACCACGGCTCTCCATCCATGATTGCACAGCAGCTCCTGTTACCCAAAGCCAGCCATAGCCCTGGTGTGAATATATAGAAAAAAACACTAAAAAATGGGGTTCTGCTCAAAGGCTTTTTGGTTCAGTCAACATTGAGTTTAATAGACTTCGACAGTATAAGGGAACATAGACAGAACTCAGCTTTGAGTATGACGTTTGTACACAGTGACATTTGAGTTGACTCATCCTTTAGTGAACAGACTCCCATGAAGCATACACGTGTTCAGAACACACCTGCTTTGCATTAAATACTCAGGTGAAATTCTGAAATCTTGTTTATATACATGTTCAAATTCTACATTGAAATAAATCTACACTGCTATCGAGAGAATAATAAAAATACCAATATGAAAAATACATGTACATGACTCTCATGATATAATTACTACAACATAAATAATATACGGCCTATGCAGAGGAAATGGCGTAAGTGTGTGTGTCTGTTATAAAGCATAACCAGTAGGCTCTGTTGAGTGTTTTCCCTCTGTCATTGGTGCATTATTAATAGATTGCTGCATTGTACTGCAGCAGAACTCCAGTTTGCAAAATACAGCAGAAGCTGAAAGTGCTAAAGATGCCATTTCATGCAGAACATTAATCTGCATGTTTCGACCCAAATAATAGACTTTATTAGGTCAGCATCAGCATACACCAATCAGCAATAACATTATGACCACTGACAGGTAAAGGGAATAACACTGATAATCTTGTTATCATGGCACCTGTCAATGGGTGGATTATTTTAGGCAGCAAGAGAACATTTCGTCATCAAAGTTGATGTGTTAGATGTGGGCAAGCAAAACAATCTGAGTAGCTTTGACAAGGGCCACACTGTGATGGATAGACAACTGGGTAAGAGCTTCTCCTAAAACTGCAGTTCTGGTGGGGTGTTCCGGGTCTGCAGTGGTCAGTACCTCTGAAAAGTGGTCCAAGGAAGGAAAAGTGGTGAACTAGGGACAGGGTTGTGGGCGGCCAATGCTCATTGATGCACGTGGAGGGGGGGCAAAGGCTGGCCCGTGTGGTCAAATCCAACAGATGAGCTACTGTAGCTGAAATTGCTGAAAAAGTTAATGCTGGCTCTGATAGAAAGGTATCAGAACACACAGTACATCACAGTTTGTTGCTTATGGAGCTGTGTAGCCGCAGACCAACCAGGGTGCCCTTGCTGACCATTGTCCACTTCTGAAAGCACCTACAATGGGCACGTGAGCATAAGAACTGGACCATGAATCAATGGAAGAAGGTGGCCTGGTCTTATGAATCACGTTTTCTTTAACATCAAGTGGATGGCTGGGTGCATGTGTGGCGCTTACCTGGAGAACACCTGGCACCAGGATGCATCCATTGTTTCCCCTACCTTGCAAATTACAGGACTTACAGGATCTGCTGCTAATGTCTTGGTGCCATGCTCCGATGGGTCAGGACTGTTCTGGTGGCAAAAGGGGGACTTACTCAATATTAGGCAGGTGGTCACAATGTTATGGCTAATGGATGTATATGGATAAGTAAACTGCAACTCTACAGCTCTGCTATCAGACTTGTATACCAAAAGAGTGACATTCTTTGTTACATGCCTCCATGATGTCACCTTGTCCTGTTCAGTGGTCAATGCCACAAACTAGGTTTCAAGCACTAACCAATTTCTGCACTAGTATGCAAATAACACTGTATTGTGCTTGCCCTAACACAATCTAGGGGTGGAGCGGTTGTATGCCCTTTCCTATGTTTCCACGTGCTCAATATGCATATTTTTGAAAAAAGTTTCAAGTTTTCATTTTCAAATGATTAGTGTATAATTATTCATGTTTGGTGGGTACTAAAGCTTGTGCAGGTATTTCTTACCATGATACCTACCTGCCGAACAAAACAACTTTCAAGAAATACGATGTTGCAAAATTTGTTTTGTGACACAGTTTAACACTTTCTTTACTGACAGTGTATTTGGCCCAAAACCCCAAGACTTTTTCATGATTTTTATGCAATGTGTACCCACACAAATTATACACTGTTTTTTCTAGGATATGTAGTTTTCTTTTGATACCATTTTAGATGTATAGTGCAACGATTGGCATGAATAATACATTAAAATAATATAAATATTAACATATTTTACTTTGATAATGGCCCCCAAACCAGTTCACTTGGCCAAAATACCACAAAATATATTAATGTAAGTGTCTTGAATCTGAAAAGACCCAACATGCATAGGTTTTCTTTTCTTTTTTTTTATGGGGCACAAAATGGAACATGCCCATTCTCTTTTGCTAACTTGACATTTTCAAGTCCAGCAGCTAAAAATACCCCCACCACCAATCATGGCAAAGGGAGCCCTAATGTTAATTTTTGTTGCTTTTTTCACCAATGTAATTGTAGAGAAACCCATCAAAGTGTATTCAGCTGCATCTCCAGATTACAGAAATACTCCACATGCATAGGTTTTTTTTAAAATATTTTTTAAATCTATAGGGCATACTACATGACACATTCATTTCATTGCAGAACAGCACACAAAGTAAGCAAGGTAGGCACACAGAAAATAAAGGCTTAAATGATAATACACTATGTAAACACAGTATAGATGGATAAATGGGGCATCATCTGCATTGAGATCGCGAGGCATCCATTCCTAAAGTTGAGAGGCACACAACTTCCAACATGGGGGAGCATGAATAATTTTGCTACAATGTTTATTATACTTTTCTAAAGCTGCTGGTTGGTCTCTGGCCGATCAGCAGCACTCACAATGGATGAATGGAGTGTCACACTCATTGAGAATGCAAGGCATTCATAAAAGACCATTCATTGTGTGCAGTCCCATTGCCAGATGATCATAGCGTCTTTAGCACGTGGATTGGTCAGTATTATATTTTCGCATAACACCAGACCCATAGCTTCATAATCAGTGCCCATAATTACTGATTGCAGGTCCATGTGTAAAAATTATAAATCTTCCAATCTGTGCTTATTATGACAATTTTTTTACAATAATATTTTCAAAGACAATAAAGAAAATCCATATGTATATTGACACATATTCAGACTTGAGACCTGATATCAGATATGTTCATATCATCTGATAGATCATTTAATGCTGTAGTTTCAAAGAGATTATGCAATATTAGAATCTTTTAAAACAAATGGTGAAATCCATTGAAATACACTTTACTTTCCTAAACTAATACTTCTTCATAATCTTTACTTTTGTAAAATACAATTCCAATAGGTGGTAGGTTTAATTGGAACACATCAACCCTGCTTAACAAGTGTATGCAAAACAAAGGCACCCAATGGATTTGACCTTGAACTAGTTATGTAATCTCAGCATAACTAACAAAAATACAAAGTCATAATTACAAGGATACACATTAAAATATAGCTTGTAGCATGCTAGGCATTTCATTATTTACCTAAATATATTTATTAGAACTGCATGCCTTACAATATAATACCAAAACATTTTTGTCGTAGAATGATGATAACAGCAAAAACACATAATAATCTATAATGCCAGTAACAGAACACACAACACAGAAGATTATATAAAGGCCAGTTTTGAAAAGCAGTAAAATTGGAGCAATCAGACAGGGGATTTTATTGGTTGCTTTAGTAACTTATCACTTATCACCTAGCACCTGAATTACCGTATTCTTTATACATATACCATTGTGCTCTGCTGCAAACACCAGAGCACAATACCTAATGCTACATTTATGGTACTCCCCTTAATGTGTTAAGAGACATTACTATTAGTTTTAAACCAACATAATTTTTTAGCAGTTTATAGACATGCTTTTTTTGTTTTATGAGTTTACATTTATGCCATCCATCTGCTTTTACATATTAGGTTATGCTGTGATCTGTACATCGCAGATCTATTAGACAGGTATGTTTCTGCTGCCATATGACAAGAACTGCATCTTCTTTATCCATTAAACGAATAGCGAAAGCTGTCCATTGCATATATTCTTTAAATATGAAGCTCAAAATAGGATAAAACTAGTGGTGGGATTCAGCCGGTTCGCGCAAACCGTTTCTTAATTACCCAATTATAGGCCGCACATTCCCCCCCACTTAAAGTGGTTGCGCAGCCTATAATTGGGTTTAGGATCCAGATCCCCCGCGGCGCTGCAGGGGACTTGGATCTTCCTTTCCGGCAGCAGCGGACGTCTGTGCGATGCAGACAACCCCGCTTCTGCTGGCGGCTCCAACCATCCTCCTCACTGAACGGGGCTGTCACCGCCCACAAAGATCACTGAGTCGTGCTGGCCAGCTGACTCAATTCTATTTCAGATCAATGGGGACGTCTTCTTAAAATGCCACCCCTGTCGATTCGAAATAGAAGTGAGTCAGCAAGCGCCGCTCAACTTTCGTGGGCGGCACCAGCGCTGCTCAATGACCTTTGTGGGCGGTGCCAGCCCGGTTCAGTGAGGAGGGTGGGTGGAGCCGCTGGCAGCAGCAGCGGATGTTTGACAGCGGGAATCCAACAGAGTGCATATCGGGGTCTTTGGTCAGGTAAGTTGAAGTAACTGGGGGCATGCTTGGCAGTGGGAGGCTGGGACAAAGATGGCTATGGGAGACTGGGGGCAAAGGCAAACTCTGTCCCCAATTTCCTATAGGCATCTTTGTCACTAAATAGCTTCCCATAGTCCCATGTTTAGTGACAAAGATGCCTATAGGAAACTGGGGGCAAAGGTAAATTCTGTCCCCAGTTTCCTGTAGCCATCTTTGTCACTAAACATGGGACTATGGGAAGCTATTTAGTGACAAAGATGCCTATGGGAAACTGGGGACAGAGTTAATTAATGTGATTAATTAATGGTAATTTAAAGTATGCACTGGTGTTTTTTGGAGGTTTGCTGGAGATTTTTTTAATGTGACAAATGCATTTGATAAAACATCAAAGGAGGCATCATAGATTTGTAAAAAAAAAATACTTTTTGAAAAAAAGTTGAAAACGGCATATACCAATTTGAGCCAAATAGTTTCTTGCAGCTTTCACCTTGTTTTCAAGAAGTAGATTTACAAAAATGTTTAGTGGCTCTTTGTTTTATTAATAGCATTTGTCACATAAACAATTCACAATCAATTATCTAAAAAGCACCAGTGCATACTTTTTCCAGACTTCTATTGAACACTTTGAACTGCTTTTTTTTTGCTAAACAGCTTGAAATGGTTCAAAGTGCATTTTTTACAGTAGATTTTACTTATTTATGTGTGACTGTCTGAGTCTCTGTGTGCGAGAGAGACTGCCTGAGACTGCCTGAGTCTCTGTGTGTGTGTGTGAGAGACTGCCTGAGTCTCTGTGTGCGTGTGTGAGAGAGAGAGACTGCCTGAGTCTCTGTGTGTGTGTGTGTGTGAGAGAGAGACTGTGTGTGTGAGAGACTGCCTGTGTGTGAGAGAGAGACTGTGTGTGTGAGAGAGACTGCCTGAGTCTGTGTGTGAGACTGCCTGAGTCTGTGTGTGTGTGAGACTGCCTGAGTCTGTGTGTGTGTGAGACTGCCTGAGTCTGTGTGTGTGTGTGACTGCCTGAGTCTGTGTGTATGTGAGAGAGAGACTACCTGTGTGAGTGTTCGAGAGACTGCCTGTGTCTCTGTGTGTGTGAGACTGCCTGAGTCTCTGTGTGTGTGTGAGAGATTGCCTGAGTCTCTGTGTGTGTGAGAGAGACTGCCTGAGTCTGTGTGTGTGTGAGAGAAACTGCCTGAGTCTGTGTGTGTGTGAGAGAGACTGCCTGAGTCTGTGTGTGTGAGAGACAGAGAGAGACTGCCTGAGTCTGTGTGAGACTGCCTGAGTCTGTGTGTGTGTGAGAGAGACTGCCTGAGTCTGTGTGTGTGTGTGAGACTGCCTGAGTGTGTGTGTGTGTGTGAGAGAGACTGCCTGAGTCTGTGTGTGTGTGAGACTGCCTGAGAGTGTGTGTGTGTGAGAGAGAGATACTGCCTGAGTCTGTGTGTGTGTGAGAGACTGCCTGAGTGTGTGTGAGGTTTTTATTTTTTAGTACGAAATCTCGGAAGTGGTTACTAAAAAAATTGAATCCCACCACTGGATAAAACTCATTATTATCATTATTATCCCAGTACTCCTCTCCCTAGATTATATATATATATATATATATATATATATATATATATATATATATATATATATACACACACATATATACACATATATACACCAAACAGAAACAATATGTAAGCCTACTTCAAGTTTGTCCTATGAGGGCTTGGAGATTTAGTGCCTGTGGTTCTGGTTTCATTTTGAAAGGCTTATATAACTAAAACACATTGATTGTTTCATTTTTCTGGGTACCAGATGCTGCGTGTGTTGTAGAAACAGCATTATATAATCATAAATACAATCTAATATAAATCTGCAGTGAACACTCAGGACAGTGACTACCGTATTTGCTCGATTATAAGACGACCCCACAAAACCTGAATATTAACTTATGAAAAAAAGAAAAAGCCTCAATATAAGACGACCTTATAGGAAAAAAGTTTTACCAGTAAATGTTAATTCATGTAAACTATGTGAACAATTTTTTTTTTATTGAAAGCTATGAGTGAGAAAAATATTTTTTTTTATTTCATTTTTTTTCAACCTGCCCCCCCAGTTATGCACATCTGCCCCCTGGCTTGCCACTCTGCCCCAGAAATGCCTTTTAACCCTCTAAATGCCACTGTGCCCCATGATATGCCTGTTGACCCCCTATGTGCCACTCTGCCTCCAGAATCGCCTTATACCCCTATTTGCCACTCTGGCATTTAGGGGGTTAAAAGGCATATCATAGGGCAGAGTGGCATATAGGAGGTATAAGGCACTTCAGGAGGCAGAGTGGCATTAAGGGGGTTAAAAGGCATTTCACAGAGCACTCTGCCTCCAGAAATGCCTTATGCCCCCCATTTAACACTCCCTCCCCCTCCTCCAAACTTACCGGAGCTTCTGAGTCCCCGGTGCATAGTCCGGGCAGCGTGTAGAGCTCTACGCGATTCGCGTAGACAACTTCAGCTGCAGCCGGGAGGAGGCGCGGTTAGCAGCGGGGGTTGTCTGCGTCCATTGCTTAGACCTTCCCCGGCTGTCAGAGATCACTGGGAACTCTGCCCGGACTAAGCACCGGGGACTCAGAAGCATCGGTAAGTTTGGGGGGGGCGTCTAGAGACAGGAGGATCCAGGTCCCCTGCATCGCTGCGGGGGATCTGGATCTTAGTCTCATAGTCAGACCTAGTTGAGGTCTGATTATAAGATGACCCCGATTATAAGAGCATTTGCCCTGGAAAAACCTTGTCTTATAATCGAGCAAATACGGTATTTGAAAGGCAGCTGTGAAACTTCGATCTGTTCAAAGCGCAAACGGACTTAGATGAAATGTGTAAGAACACATTGTTAGAATACTCCTTTTTATAGGGTAAACCATATTCATTGTGACGGTCCAAGTTAGATCTTCCAACTGGATTGGCCCTTTATAACACATGTGAACTCCTTGGCTAGTTAATATACCAATTGTATATTGTGCTTTCTAAAGACAAGTTGGGAAATATTTTCATAAAATTGTTTTGGAAGAGCCAGCAAATTAGTTTTTTGTTGTTTTTTTCTTTTTCTTTTGAGAAATAGATGTTAATAATAGACATCTCTCATTTCTGGCAGTTAAATTGAAATAGATATCCATGACAGTGATTTAATTTATCAGATTCATATTGGAACATGAATGTATGTATCAATCTAATCTAATTTTACATATTCAAGATGCTATATGGGTCACAGATACTTCAGATGTGGATCATATTGTGTACTGTACCTAGAGGATAGCACCTTATTGTTGAGGCCTCTGAAGGTGGGGTGATTAGTTCCTTCTAGATTGCAATTGGTTCTAACTGGTATTTAATTGTCATTACTAACACAAGGAAGCAAAATTTGAGCCACTTGCGAGCCAGAACTCAGCATAGGACAAGCTATGAGACACAACCTCTATGTACTTTTCCTGGGCTTATACAGACAGTATTTTGCATGCTCAATCACATGCTGTGTATTGCGGCAGGAAATGTAAATTCTCATGGGCCTCATTTCAGCGATTCAATGGAAGATGTGGCAGTGGCTTTGAGGAGCTTTGCTTGAACATTATTAAATGCATCACTATAAGACTAGTCAGTATAGCATCATTACCATCTTTTAATTATGAGCAGGGAATGTTTTCTGCCAAACTACTATTTGTGCACCTGGCAACTGTCACAGATTGTTAGGAAAGGCCCCTGTTTGACTTCACGTGCAAGGATCATACTGTCTAGGTTTTAATTTCAGTACTTATTTTGAAGATTATTACAGAATTAGATGTCATCTTTCAAAAAACAGGGCATTTACTAGTATGATTTATATTACAAAATACCTATTCACCAATGGATTTTCATTTACATAACTTTTTTTTTGGACTATTTGTCAGAGTATCATCAGATGCATTAATCTACATAACATAGCGCTTGGTAACCAGAGGCTATAGACCAGCATCAAGCAGTTCAGCTATAGAAGTCCAAAGTCCATTGCGATCATGATCCAATGCAAGCAAAATACACCAGAGGCCTCTACTTCTACATTGAGGTATTTTTGGTATATTGCCACTGGCTTAAATTTCATGTTAGAACTATAAATCACATTATTATTGAGGAGCTGCAACTGTACATATACTAATACATACATTATGAAACCAGGCAACACTCACCTGCAAAGTTCTTTGTGAAAACCAAGGTTACGAGGAGTATGGGAATGAGTACAGTGCCAATGATAACCACACGATCAAAGGGTAGCTCCAGCTTTAGCTGAACCATAAGAGCTGCCAGAGACCCCATTTTATCATCCTGCTGCCCAGGAAGGATCAGTTCCTTCAGTTTTTCTCCAGCCAACAAAGCAGTAGCCATATCGGGGTGGTTATCAATGATATGTTGCATAAGCGTTTGAGATTCCTGTTGGGCACTCCTCTCCCCTGCTTTTATGTGTTGTATTATCAGAGATTAATGGAGTAGAAGCAGATTGCTCCTGACAGAAGTCAAGCTTGCAGAGGCTGGGACACAGGACCAAAACATGTAAAAAATAAAACAAGGACATAAGTCAAATCAAACACAGCAATGCCATTCCCACCCTGGGTAACACTGACCTTGATCAACCCTGCTAATTCAATGCAGGGACAGGTATGCATGCATTCAAGGTACAAAGAGAATACTTCAAATGAAATATCCCATGTACAGTTAAATAATCTTATTTTAATACATGCAAAACATTTACATTTTACATTTGTGAAACGGTAAAGGTATAGTAACAAAAATAGACATCAAAAGAAACAACTGCAGTAAACTGCATCCCTACACAACAAGAAATACAACCAGTATATTAGCTGCAAGCAGATGTGTGTGTATATATATATATATATATTTACCTGGTGTGTGTTCCCTGAGTTCCAAAAAGGTGATGGATAAGACAGCTGCCATCTACAAATTTCAGGCAGCTTGAAAACTTACATTTCATGTCATAGCCAGCCAGAAAATCTTGAAATCAGACTGAATGAAGCGAGATTGTCATTCGACGGGAAACCTAGCTGGAATGTTCTATGAGTACCGGTCTGCAACCTCTATTAATCACAATAAAAACACACAGAGGACGCAGTGTCTGTTAAATTATTGGAAGCAAGAGAGAATTCAGTCGCGATCCTTATGATCAGAAGAAAAAATACATCAGTAACTGCAGGCTCCAGAAAGGAGGCGGGTTCTATGACTGTGGTTTAGCTTTGCAAGCTGTAATGCTTCATGCAATGATCTGTGCTCGGTATAACGCTTCCTCATAGAGACAGGATCAGATAGGCTATTCCATTCACATTGTGCCTGGTTATTTTAGTGAACGCCTTATGTTAACTGCAAATTGTGCAGTGGGGGGTGTATTATAAAAAAAAAACCCTGCTATGCCCTAGCTTGAGTAATTTTGAGTCTACTACATTACTATATAATAAATCTGATTTAAAGACTGTCTGAGGTCAATGTACATATCAATTCAATTTTAAAATAAGTGATGATAGTTAGACTTGGGTACCGGCCAACTCTTCGTGTACATTTTTTGTGTTCGTTTTTTGTAGAAGGGGTTAATACGGGGTTAATGCGATACGCACTACGCAGCAGCTTTGGCGCCAGGTTTTTAAAGGTCCATACGAGCAACTCTATTGGTCGCCGGCAGGGGCCTCCTCTGCTATCAACCAATGAAAGGCAAGTGCACTTCATTGGTTGATGGCAGACAAGCCCTCTGCTGGCGACCAATAGAGTCGCTTGTACGGACCTTTAACTCTTGGAGCGGGGAGACCATGGTCTCCCCAGGCCAAGTTCCGCAGTAAGAAGTTAAAGGCCCCTGCAGGGTACCAATAGAGTCGCTTGCACGGCCCTTTAACTCCTGACGGGGAACTTGGCCTATCTCCCCGCTGCAAGAGTTAAAGGTCTTTAACTCCTGACGGCGAACCTACAGCTTTCTCCTCCCGTTATCTACGCAGCATCGCAAGGGTTAACGGGAGCAGAAATCCCTAGGTTCGCCGCCAGGAGTTAAATGGCCGTGCGGGCGACTCTATTGGTCGCCTGCAGGGGCCTCTTCTGGCATCAACCAATTGGATCTGTAACTCTTGGAGCGGGGAGACAGGCCAAGCCCCTGCAGGTGACCAATAGAGTTGTTCGCACAGCCCTTTAACGTCTGACAGCGAACCTACGGATTTCCGCTCCTCTTAACCCCTGCAATGCTGCGTGGATAAGGTAGGCTAGATGGGGAAGGGACCAGGGTGATTAGTAAACGAAGATTCTTCGTGTTGTGTGTCTTCGTATACGTTTTGCCACCGCCATGTTCGGTATATATTCGGTATTCAGGCTGAACAACAAAAACGCATCCTTTTCATGTTCGCCCGAATACAAATGCACAAGTCTAATGATAATCATATGGTATGCTTAATAGCAGGTTACACATAATACCATTACTGATTTGTCCCAGGCTGGTCCAAATTCTTCACACAGGGCCAGTCCAAATTAGGCCTGCACACTCCTGGAGACAGGGGTTACATGCCAGTAACTTTACTTCCACCAGTTATACTTTCCATAATTTTATTCCATATGACATCTACAGCATAACCAAGTATAAACAGGCATACCATGTAAAGTAAAGTAAGTACTGAACTAACACACCACTGAATGAACAATCATACACAGAAACAAAACACAATACATAGAGGTAACAGTAACCAAGGTGAAAAGCAATAACGAGTTCCAGGGGTGCAAAAAGAGCAAGTGTTGAGATGGGATGGTACACAGCGGAGGCTGCCCAGAGGGAGGCAATTGCTCCCGGGCCAGTCAGAAAGTCTTCACAAAAGGCCCTTCGACATCAGACTGGTCCTTTGTAAACAAATTTAGAACAGCCCTGGGAGAAAGGAACGTATCATGACGTTACATGACCCAGTGGTTAGGCTGCTTGCATGATTTGTGAGTGCCAGAAAGAAAGCTGCGGATGAGGGAAGGGACTTACTCTGCAAGTGTGCAGTATGTATAAGTGTGTGTGCTAGCATGAATGTGTATGTGTGAGCATGGATGGGTTTGAATGAGTATAGATGTGTATGTGGAAGTGTTTGTGAGTTACCATGAATGTACAAGTGTGTGTTATTCACTATGTGTAAGTGCATGTTAGTGTATGTATGCCTGTATATGTTTGTGTTAATGTGAAATTGGGCAGTGTCTGTAACCTAGGCACTAGTTCACAGGTTACAGTTAGTTATCGGATAGATTATAGACCTGCAGTATTCACAGCCACATAATAACAGGCAGCAAAAAATAGGAAGGTAAAAGCGCTAAGAGCAATAAAAACAGCAATAAACTAAATAGTCCTATAAATAGCAGCAGCCCACTCGCCAAGGTTTCCTCTTCTTGGCTTGGTAAATAACTTGGAGGTCACAGGAGATAGTGGTTGCGCATAGAGGAGAAGAAAGTCACAATAATATAATATGTGGCTGGCACCGTGTGGTAAGGAGTTAAGGAATGGATTAGGGCTGCAACTAACGATTATTTTAATAATCGATTAGTTGGCCGATTATTTTGTCGATTAATCGGATAAAAAATACATTATTTTAAATTGAAGAAAAATTGCAATAAAAAACGTACAATTTACACTTTCATCTCTTTATTGCAATGGCCTCTCTCTATTCACCTTCTTATTTTACTGACATAATAATAAAAGCTACAAGAACCCAAACACAGTGTTTCTCAAATTAGGTTTTAATACAAAGTTATTGGTAAATATTAATTTATATGTTAACTATTTTTCATATTTAATAAAAACTATGAGAAAAAAGCCTTGTTTAAATTTTTTTATTTACCAAACTGCCCCCAGTTATGCACATCTGACCCCCAGCTTGCCACTCTGCCCCCATATATGCCTTATACCTCTTATATGCCAGATTCCACTGTGCCCCCTGATATGTCACTGTGCCCCCTGATATGCCTTATACTCCTTATATGCCAGTGATATGCAACTGAGCCCCCTGATATACCTTTTACCCCCAGATTTGTTTTATGCCCCCCTGATATGCCTAATATCGATGTCTTATACCCCCTATATGCCACTGAGCCCCCTGATATACCTTTTACCCCCAAATATGTTTATGCCCCCCTGATATGCCTAATATCCATATGCCTTATACCCCCTATATGCCCTAAAAATTCATAATACCCCCCATACACCACTATAACTCACCCATACACCACTCTGGCTCCTCCCCCTACCATACACCACTCTGGCTCCTCCCCTCCCATACACCACTCTGCCTCCTCCCCCTCCCATATACCACTCTGCCTCCTCCCCTCCCATACATCACTTTGGCTCCTCCCCCTCCCATACTCCACTCTGCCTCCTCCCATACACCACTCTGGCTCCTCCCCCTCCCATACTGCACTCTGGCTCCTCCCATACTCCACTCTGCCTCCTCCCATACATCACATTGGCTCCTCCCCCTCCCATACATCACTTTGCCTCCTCCCCCCTCCCATACTCCACTCTGCCTCCTGTGAACCTCCGTTTCTGACAAGACACCAGGGAGCCGGGTAGAGAGGCAGAGTGGCGTATGAGAGGGGGAGGAGCCAGAGTGGTGTATTGGAGGGTGGCTCCCATACACCCCTCTGACTCCTCCCCCCTCCCATACACCGCTCTGCCTCTCTACCCGGCTCCGTTACTGAAGGCACTTTCACTGCAGCTTCATAGAAGCCACAGTGTAAGTGAAGGGCAGTAACGGAGTCTGTCTGTGCGATGCAGACCCTCACCGGCTATCAGAGAGGATGATTCTCTGTCAGCCGGTGAGGGTCTGCATCGCACAGACAGACTCCGTTACTCACCTTCACTTACACTGAGGCTTCTATGAAGCTGCAGTGAAAGTGCCTTCAGTAACGGTGCCGGGTAGAGAGGCAGAGTGATGTATGGGAGGGGGAGGAGGCAGATGGGAGGGGGAGAGAGACGGAAGTGAGAGACCGGCCGACAGTGAGGGGAATCCAGGTCCCCTGCAGCGTTGCGGGGGATCTGGATTCCGGTGTTATAATCCGATCTCTGTTTGAGGTCGGATTATATAAGGAGAGGAGTTTTTCAGAGCATTTGCTCTGAAAAAAACCTCTTTTTATAATCGATAAAAATCGTTCCGATTAATCGATGATGAAATTCGTTGACAACGATTTTCATTATCGATTATTATCGATTAGTTGTTTCAGCCCTAGAATGGATACATTTTTTGGGGACTTAAGCAATTAGTCGCACAAAACTTGCATGGGCGATACAATCCTCGCCTGGGGATATCTGTAGCAGCAGTCCTGTGTAGTTCTTTTTTTTGGTTTCACCTACTAAATAGGCTTCCTCAGAGTGTCTTCCTCTAGACACTCTGAGGAAGCCTATTTAGTAGTTGAAACGCGTTTGTGCTATTTTTATTTACTTTTTAAAGGTTTTTAACCAGAAAGCTGAAAATTTTCTGCTCCTGGTATCCTTTTATTGTTTTAAACACACAAGTTTATATCCTCGGTGGGGATCATTCCACCTACGCCAGAAGGTGTGAGCAATCCATTTATTGCTCACCATATTGTGAGTATATAGTGAACTGTTTTTGTTTTATTCATTTTATTATACAGAAAGCACTATGCCTATTTCTGTTTAACTTTTTATGTGCACCTTATCCTGAGAACCAAAAAAAAAACTACACAGGACTGCTGCTAAAGATATCCCCAGGCGAGGATTGTATCGCCCATGCAAGTTTTGTGGGACTAATTGCTTAAGTCCCCAAAAAATGTGAGTATCCATTCCTTAACTCCTTACCACACGGTGCCAGCCACATATTATATTATTGTGACTTTCTTCTCCTCTATGCGCAACCACTATCTCCTGTGACCTCCACATAATAACAGGCAGCTTGCCCTTAATAGGGACATAATCTATTTAATCAAGGACTGCAGAGTCTGGATTTCCTTGGTGAGTCTTGTCCTGTATAGGTTTCACTAAGGGGAGATGTTCTGAATTACTTTGACCTAATGTACAGAGGCATTGACAGCCTGGTGTTGGTTATCAAGAATACACCCTTCTTTTACCTAGAAGTTATAATGTTTGTAAGGAAACATTAACTGGTGTATTGGTTTACATCACATCAGTTGGCATGGGATTATGCAAAAGGTCATTCTTTAGCGCAATAGCTCTAATGGATGACCATATAAAAGTGCTCCAATTACTCCAGTCCTCGTTGGCCACGTTATCTGCAGCCAGCCTTGACCAGGGCCTGCGTAACATTACCAAATCTGTTGCTGCCTGCCCTTGACCTTTTAGACCATCTAACTATCCTTTTGCCTATTGCCCTGGTGCCATACTCTGATTTCCTGTCCTAAGACAGGGTCAACATTCTATAGAAGAATATGTAACAGAATTTTTCAGCGTTGATACATATATGGCCTGGAATGAACTGGCTCTGTTATACCAATTTCATCTGGACTATTCTGAATTATTGAAAGATGAACTTGCCAGGGTAGGGGTCCAGCATTTCTCTCTGCATCAAAAAAAGCCAGATGAGGTCAAGCAGGACACATGAACAGAGACTCCACTGCACACCCACCAGTGTCCAAAAGTAAGGCTCCTGTGTCCCATCAAACTGTGTTTCCTGGTGGTTTGGCTTCTCATTTGATTATACCTGTCTCTTTACAGTGGGGCCATGAGAAGAACTGTTTTTATGCCATCATAGACTCTGGAGCTAGCAGTTGTTTTCTGGATGCCACATTGGTAAATAACTACAACATACCATTACAGATAAAGAAACAAACTTTGATAATTCAACGTGTCGATAAGAGACCAATTCAATCTAGACCTGTCACCTTAGAAAGTTTCGCTAATGCTTGTCTGTGATGAAAAAAATACTGAAAAAATAACCTTTGACTTAGTCCTGTCTCCCTTATTTCTACTTAAATTAGGACTCTCTTGTTTACATAAGCCCAATCCTCAAGTCAACTGGTCCACGAGTTCAGTGTCCTTTCAATCCCAAAAGTGCCATGATATCTGTTTTTTTAAAAACTAACATTAATGAGCATCCTTCCTCATCCAAGAGACTTTGCAAAAGTACCTGAAATATGTAATCCCTTTGTTTTACTTTTCAGCAAAAGGGAGTCAACACCCTTCCTCTTCATCAACCATACGATTGTCCCATTGACTTACTGGTGCTGCAGTTCCATTTGGGTGCATACTGTATACTGGTCAGCCAACCCAGCCATCCACCTCTCTTGCTGTTGCCAGTATTTTCTTTATATGAAAGAATGATGGGGGCTTGCTACCCTATGTGTACTACAGAATACTTAAGAAAGTAACTGTTAAAAACTGGTAGACGTAACATCTATATACTTATACCAGAGCTGATGAATGATTTAAAGGTGCAGGTAACTATTCCTAATTGGACTTGCATGACACTTACAATCTAGTATGTGTTTGAAGGCGAGATGAGTGGAAAACAGCATTTTGTTCTTGTTATGGACATTATGACTATACTGTCATGCCATATGGTCTTTCCAATGCTCCATCTACATTTCAACATTTTTAAACAATATCTCCTGAGACATGTTGGATATATTAGTTGTAATCTACCTAGACTATATCTTTATCTATTCTCCCTCCTTGGAAAAGCACAGACACCATATGAAACTCGTTCTCACCAAATTATGTGACCATCATCTTTATGCAAAGATTGAAATGTGTGTTTTAGAAACAACCTTGGTTTTATATTTCAGATACAGCTTGTTCCCCGGCAACATCCAAATAGATCCCAAGAAGGTGGACGCCAGTCTCCAAAGGCCTGTTCCGACTACAGTAAAAAAAAAGATTCAACAATTCCCGGGTTTTCCAACAATGTTTCTTCAAAATAGCACAATTGCTAACAGCCCTTACTAATACATCTCTTTCTTTCCAGTGCACTCCAGAAGCCCAACAAGTGTTCGCTATATTAAAACAATGCTTTACAACAGTTCCTGTCCTGGTTATCCCTGATTCACAATACCAATTTATCCTAGAGGTCGACGTCTTTAAGACTGCAGCAGGCGCTGTCATAGTTACATAGTTACATAGGCTGAAAAAAGACATGCGTCCATCAAGTTCAGCCTTTCCTATATCTGTTAATTTGTTGCTGTTGATCCAAAAGAAGGCAAAAAACCCCGGCTTCGCTCTTTCCAATTTTGCAGTAACCAGGGAAAAAAATTCCTTCTTGACCCCAAAATGTCAGATTTCTCCTTGGATCAATAAGCTGTTTCCCCATATCCCCAAATATTATGTTTTTCCAGGTATCCATCCAGTAGCAGTTTAAACGCCTGTACAGACTCTGATAAAACTACCTCTGCAGGCAGAGAATTCCACATCCTTATTGTCCTTACTGTAAAAAACCCTTTCCTCTGCTTTAGTCTAAATCTCCTTTCTTCCAGTCTAAATGCATGACCACGTGTCCTATGCATAGTCCTGTTTATGAACAGATTTCCACACAATGGTTTGTATTGGCCCCGAATATATTTATATAACGTTATCATATCCCCTCTGAGGCGACGTTTTTCTAAACTAAACAGATTTAAATTAGTTAACCTTTCTTCATAACTATAGTGCTCCATTCCTTTTATTAATTTTGTAGCCCGCCTCTGCACCTTCTTTAGAAAAGGTGCCCAAAATTGCACAGCATACTCAAGGTGCGGCCTTACCATTGATTTATACAGAGGCAAAATTATATCTTTATTCCGCGACTTGATGCCCCTTTTTATACACGACAATACCTTACTGGCCTTAGCAACCGCAGACTGACATTGCACATTGTTGCCTAGTTTGTTGTCTATAACAATTCCCAAATCCTTCTCATTTGTCATTACCCCTAATTCACTACCGTTTAGGATGTAGGTTGCTTGTGCATTCGCTACCCCGAAATGCATAACTTTACATTTATCTACATTGAATTTCATCTGCCATTTGAGTGCCCAGTCCCCCAGTCTATCTAGATCCCTCTGCAGCACAGTAATATCCCGCTGGCCCTATATAACTTTACCTAGTTTTGTGTCATCTGCAAACACAGAAACATGACTTTCAATGCCTACTGCCAGGTCATTTATAAATATGTTGAATAAAATTGGTCCCAGAACAGAACCCTGAGGGACACCACTTACCACTTTTGACCAGCTTGAAAATTTACCATTTATAACAACTCTCTGTTCTCTACCTCTAAGCCAATGTTCTACCCAAGAACAAGAATTTGCATCTAGACCAATTTCCTTCAGTTTGAATACTAACCTATTGTGTGGAACCGTGTCAAACGCCTTGGCAAAATCCAAGTAGATTACATCCACTGCAACACCCTGATCGACACTTCTACTTACTTCTTCGTAGAATGCAATTAAATTAGTTTGACAGGACCTATGTTTCATAA
Source organism: Spea bombifrons (assembly GCF_027358695.1). NCBI lineage: Eukaryota > Metazoa > Chordata > Amphibia > Anura > Pelobatidae > Spea > Spea bombifrons. The sequence continues at coordinate 57,284,173 of NC_071090.1, forward strand.
AACCATGCTGATTTTTGCTAATTACTATTCTTCCCAAGGAATTTTTGAATATTATCCCTAAACAGCCCTTCAAATACTTTCCCAGCAACGGAAGTTAGGCTCACAGGTCTATAATTTCCGGGCACAGAGTTGGAACCCTTTTTGAAAATAGGAACCACATCTGCCTTCCTCCAATCCTCTGGTACAATTCCTGAAAGAAAAGAATCCCGAAAGATTAGAAACAGAGGTTCACTTATTTCCTGACACAGCTCCTTAAGTACTCGTGGGTGAATACCGTCAGGCCCCGGAGCCTTGTTAACATTAATTTTCTTTAGTTGCTGCAGCACCTTGTCCTGGGCCATCCACTCACAGTTTGACTGAAAATGTTTCTCAGTGGTCCTATGCATATCCATTGCCATAGGTTCCTCCATAACATATACTGAGGAAAAATAGTTATTTAAAGTTTCTGCTTTTTCCTGGTCCTCCTTAACCAACACTCCCCTCTCTGTTATTAATGAACCTACGTTTTCATTCTTTGTTTTTTTAGAATTTATGTACTTAAAGAATTTTTTGGGGTTAGTTTTGCTCTCTTTGGCAATCACCCTCTCATTTTCTAGTTTAGCCCATCAAATCACTTTTTTGCATGCTTTATTGGCTTCCTTATATCTTCTATAGGATGCCTCTGAATCGTCTGATTTAAATGCTGTAAAAGCCATTTTCTTATTTTTAATTTCCTGCTTAACGACCCCACTAAGTCACATCGGTTTCAATTTGTTTCTTTTATATTTGTTTCCTAGTGGTACATACTGAGAAGTGTACCCTGCTAATATTTGTTTGAAAATACTCCATTTTTCCTCAGTATTTTTATCCCTGAAGAGTTTTTGCCAGTCAATAAGTTGTAAAGCTGCCCTTAACTTATTGAAATTGGCCTTCTAAAAATTATACGTTTTAGTATTCCCCATGGGCAATTTCTTTTTTTAGTTTATTTCAAAAGAGACCATATTGTGATCACTATTACCCAAGTGCTCCCCCACTTGAATGTTAGACACAAGATCAACATTGTTTGTTATCACCAGATCCAAACAAGTATCCTTTCTAGTTGGTGCCTGTACCAGTTGTGACATGAAGGTGTCATTTAACAGGTTCAAAAACCTGGATCCCCTTGCAGAACTACTAGTCTCTCTATCCCAATTTATGTCCGGGTAATTAAAATCTCCAATAATTAACGCGTTACCCAGATGTGCAGCTTTCTCAATTTGTTCTAACAGCTGCTCTTCCTCATCATTATTAACATTAGGTGGTTTATAACATATCCCAACCAGTAGTTCTTTTCCTTTTTTTTGCCCCAAGTTGATATCTACCCATAAAGCTTCCACAAATCCCTTGTCGCCTTCCAGATGCTTAATATTTGACTTTAGTTCGTTGCTAACATACAAGCATACTCCTCCTCCCTTCCTGCTTTTTCTGTCCTTCCTATATAATGTATAACCTTTTAAGTTAACTGCCCAGTCATGGGTCTCATCCCACCATGTTTCTGTTATGCCTATTATATCATATTGCTTAGTGTATGCTATTGCCTCTAGTTCTCCCATTTTGTTATTTAGGCTCCTTCCATTAGCAAGCATACATTTAATATTACCCTGAGTCTCTTGAATTTTATGAGAATTTTTATTAATACATACCTCCTCTGTTCTGATCTTGCCCCTCCCCGCATCTCCACCCCCCTTGTTCTGATCTGAAGCCCCACTCCTTTCTGCATCTCCATTTTCAAGATCTCTGTGTCCCTCTCCCCCTACCACTAGTTTAAAAACTCCTCCAGCCTTCTAGCCATCCTCTCCCCTAGCACAACAGACCCTCTTCCGTTTAGGTGCAATCCATCACCGCTATAAAGATTGTACCCAAGCGCAAAATCAGCCCAGTGCTCTAGAAAGCCAAAACCCTCCTTCCTACACCATGACTTTAGCCACGCATTTACCTCCCTGATCTCCCGCTGCCTTTCTACTGTTGCGCGTGGCACAGGTAATATTTCTGAAAATACTACCTTGGAGGTCCTTTTCTTCAATGTATCTCCTAATTCCCTGAAATCATTCTTTAGGACCTTCCATTTTCCACTGACTTTGTCATTGGTACCAATATGGACCATGACAGCCGGGTCTTCCCCAGCCCCTCCCAATAATCCATCCACTCTGTCAGCAACATGCCGGACCCGAGCACCTTGGAGACAGCAAACTGTCCGGCTGAGCTTATCAGAGCGGCAAATTACCCTATCTACTCTCTTAATAATAGAGTCCCCTACCACCACAACCTGTCTAGCCTTTCCTACGCTCTCAACCCCACTCATACTAGAGGGGCTGTTCCCTCGGCTGTTAGAAGGAACAGATTCCTCCAGTATAACTACTCCTGAGCTGATGCACCCAACATCTTCACTCAAGCGGGCAAATCTGTTAGGCTGCACAAGGTCAGGACTAGCTAAACCTTTCCTCTTTCCTCCCCCTCTACCACCACGTGTAACTGTGACCCAGCTACATGCCTGTTCCCCAGCTGCCTTATCTCCTCCCTCTTCACTACCTGCACCCACTAAACTCTGCTCAGTGAGCAGCAGACTCCTTTCAAGATTGTCTATCTCTCTCAAAGTTGCAATTTGCTTCTCCAGATCTCTAAGATGAGCTTCCAGAGAAGCCACTTGCTCACACCTGCCACAGAGGTATGGACCCTGGACGGATTCATCCAGGAATGCATACATGAAACAAGATGTGCATTGAGTCAGATCATCAATCTTGCTAACTCCCATAACCATACTCATAATCAAGTATAAGAAAAATAAAATAAAATAAATGAGATCCTACAATATAACAGTTAAACAAGAACACCCGTCAAAATAAACAGTTTAAAGTAAAAATATAAAGCAGTATAAATACAGTACCTTGTGGAACCCCTGTTTCTCTTTCCAACTCCTGTTTCTTTTTAACTCCTACTTAAAATAGCCTACTTGAAAAGAGACTATCTCAATGCAGAAGCAACTCAAGTGTCCTATCGCAGAAGTAGAAAAAAAGATGCCTTAGAAGACCATAAACTTCTAGCCATCAAGATAGCCTTGGAAGTGTGTCATTACCTTCTGGGGGCATTGGACACCCGATCACCTTTTATGCCGACCATAATCGACTTGGAATATCTCAAGTCCGCCTAATGTTCAAGCACAATGGACTATTTATACAATTTCAGTTACATGTTGCCTATTGTCAAGGGTCCAAAAAACGTAAACGGCAGTTGCTCTTCAACCCAGGGTCCTAAATCATCTACATGACTTTACCACAGCTGGTCATGGGGGCATCAAAAAGACCCTAGATCTTGTTAGCCACCCTTTTTGGTGGCCCAATCGTTGCCATGTGCGGGTATGTGACATCATTGCCCATAATAAGACCTTACATCAGAGACTAACGGGCTCCTTCAGCCTCTGCCCATACCATCTCGTCCTTGATATTGAGGATATCAATGTAAACTTCATTGTAAGAATACCAGGTGGTCCAGACTCATGAAAATAGCACATTTAATTCCTTGCTCAGGAGTACCAACTGCAGATGAGATTGCTCAGTTATTTGTCAAAGACATATTTCCTACTCCATATTATACCGATAGACGTTTTGACAAGGCTTGAGGATTCAACATTTTCTGTCTTCTGCTTTCTGTCCACAAACAAAATGCACAAACCTTAGAACAGTATCTTAGATTTTATATTTACAAGATGACTGCTTTCTACACTAACTATGGATATCATTCCACCACTGTCACTGGCCTTCAAATTAATTGCTGTGTTCCTTCCAATACTAAATGATTACGACTACTATTTACATCTGCATACAAGAAATCGGCTGATACAGTCTGTTCCTGCTTCGGTGATCCACCTTAATTGATTGTACTGACAACTGAAGGTAGCTAAATATGATTTATGGTGCCCAAGGGTGGTTAATGAGCTTGTCATAGCCAAGAACATTATGGAGAATGTATTTTAACATTTTTGGTATCTATTATGCAGTTAGTCAACATATGTTACATACAAACATAAAACAATAGTCATTTTAATGCACCTTACTAGATATGCCCCTCTGCCCCCAGATATGCCACTCTGCACACAGATATGCCACTCTGCTCGACCAGATATGCTGCCACTCTGCCCCCCAGATATGCAGCCACCCTGCCCCCTGAGATATGCTGCCACTGTCCACTGTCCCCCAGATATGCAGCCACTCTGCCCCCTCCAGATATGGAGGGGAAGTGTTCCTGCTAGCCACTTCACTCCAACATTCGGAGACAACCGAAGACCCTATGTTAATAGGAATGGCTCGTGGTCCAGCGGCTGAAAAGGAAAGAAGGAGGAACGCTAACTTCTGCCTCTAGGTCCAGGTCACACAGCATACAATTGCCCTGCACTAGCCTCCAGAGGTAAGCGTACTCCACCACCGTCTCCTGCGTTTTTTGGGGGTCTGGCTACTCACTTCTTTCCCTGTCTTCTTACAGTGGGAAGGAAAAAAGATACAGCATAACGCCATCATTGATTCCGAAAGCTTCATGGATCTCACACTGGCCCGAGAACTGGACATTCCTACCCAAACCAAGAAACAACCACTAACCATTCGTCTAGTAGATGGAAGCTCCATACAGTCGGGTCCGGTCACCAAGGAAACCATACCCATTTCCCTCACGGTTGGGACTGGGCATCAAGAGACACTTTGTTTCAATCTAGCGCAATCACCCATGTTCCCTGTTATTTTGGGTTTACCCTGGCTTCGTTGTCACAACCCCTATATCAATTGGACTACAGGTGCGTTAACCTTTTCTTCTGTTCATTGTAGACAACATTGCCTTCTCTCCACAAGGCTGCCATCTGTCCACACCGTTTCCTCCACTGTATCCTCACCATGTACCAACACCGCAGGGCATACCTGTTCCATACCACCATACCAGCACTTCACTAAGGTCTTCAATAAGAAGGAGGCTTAACAATTACCACCCCACAGATCATATGATTGCCCAATAGATTTGTTACCAGGTGCCGCTATTCCGTTTGGTAGGATATTTCAGAACCTGAGGTTAAAGTGCTAAAGGACTATATAGAAGATCACCCACGTAAAGGATTTATAAAACATTCTACGTCACCTGCTGGGGCTGGTATATTTTTTGTGGGGGAAAAAGATGGTGGTGTCAGACCATGTGTGGACTATCGAGAACTCAATAAAATCACGATTAAAAATAAATGCCCGCTTCCTTTGATACCTGAGTTGATGGATAGGCTTCGTGGGGCACAGATTTACAGTAAAAATTTATTTATTGGGTGCTTATAATTTGATTCAGATGAGAAAGGGGGGTGAATGGAAGACGGCTTTCCGTACGCGTTATGGCCATTTTGAATACAGGGTCATGCCATTCGGGCTCTGTAACGCCCCAGCCACATTCCAACACTTTCTTCATGATATCTTCCGAGATCTACTGGACACCTGTGTTATCATTTATCTAGATGATATTCTTGTTTATTCATCCTCACTACCGGAACATCGGAAACGTGACCCAAGTGCTTACACGTCTACGGGAGAACCATCTATACGCTAAATTGGAGAAATGCACTTTTGAAACAACAAAAATAGAATATCTTGGTTTCATCATCACTCCTGGTCATATCGAAATGGATCCAAAAAAGGTAGAAACCATATTGCAAATGGCCCACAACAACTTCAGTCAAGGCAGTACAAAGATTCATAGGCTTCGCCAACTTCTACAGACGCTTTATTAACAGTTTTTCCCGGATTGTACAACCTATCATTCAGTTGACCAAAAAACAGACACGGTTTCAATGGACCCCACAAGCACAACACCCATTTGAGGTTTTGAAAAAAAGATTCACCACTGCACCCATTCTCGTCCTCCCTGACCCCGAAAAAGCCTATTTTCTGGAAGTAGACGCCTCAGAGACTGCAGTGGGTGCTGTGCTGTCACAAAGACACGGGGATAAGGAGACCCTGCATTCCGTATCCTTCTATTCCAAACGGCTCAGTCCTGCTAAAAGTAATTACAGTGTTGGTGATCGTGAACTACTTGCCATCAAGATGGCTTTAGAGGAATGGCGTCACTTGTTGGAGGGAGCCCAACACCCGGTAACAGTGTTCACAGATCACCGTAATCTGGAATATCTCCAAACAGCACGATGATTGTGTCCCAGACAGGCTGGTTGGGCCCTTTTCTTCACTCCCTTCCAATTACACATTACATACAGGCCAGGCAACCGCAACGGTAAGGCAGATGCTTTATCTCGGCTCTACGAAGACCAAGAAAAATCCAGAACCACAGTGACACTGTATCTCCTTCCATACCAAACGTTTCCCTCCGTTCTGAGAATGGACTCCTTTATAAAGACGATCTGATTTATGTTCCCGTTCAGGTCAGAACTGATGTTCTCAATGCGGTACACGACCACCCGTTGGCCGGACACGGAGGAGTGAGAAAGACCCATGAACTCGCCAGTAGTTCTGGTGGCCTAAGATGAGACAAGACATCATCTCCTACGTTAAGTCCTGTGATACCTGTGCCAGAGCAAAAACACAGACGGCCAAAACCACTGGTCTCTTGCAACCTCTGGCCATACCAACACGGCCATGGGAGGAAGTCACAGTTGATTTCATAGTTGATCTACCTGTATCCAAACAACACAACACCATCATGGTAGTGGTTGATCGCTTCACTAAGATGGCCCACTTCATTCCTGTTCGCCACTTACCAACCGCTATGGAAACAGCTGATCTATTTATATGTCATGTATTTTGCCTTCATGGTATTCCAAGGTCCGTTCTATCTGACAGAGGGGTACAATTTACGTCTCGATTCTGGGCCGCTTTTTACAGAGGCTTACAACTCAAAAGGCTGTTGTCCTCCGCTTATAATCCACAAACCAACGGGCAAACCGAGAGAACCAATCAAATATTGGAACAATATCTCCGTTGCTATATTTCACACCTTCAGGATGACTGGTATCAGATGTTACCATTGGCCGAATTCACTTACAATAACCACTTCCAGAGTTCTATTCGGATGACTCCTTTTAAGGCCAATTACGGTTATGACCCGAAGTTCCACACTGACTTGCCTTGTTCTTCCACGGTTCCTCTTGCTGTCAATCGGCTCCAACTCATTCAACAGGGATTCAACACCCTACAGGACCACTTACGAAAGGCACAACTGGACTATAAACAATATGCAGACAAACGTAGAAGACCTGCACCACAATATCAAGTAGGCGACAAGGTGTGGCTGTCTTCAGCGCATATAAAACTTCCCGGACCAACAAAGGAACTGAATCCCAAGTTCCTTGGTCCTTTCCCTATCACGGCTGTATACGGTACAACAGCAGTTCGTCTAGACCTCCCTGGCACCTGGCGAATCCATCCGACTTTCCATGTATCCCTTCTAAAACGATGGATTCCGGATTCTCACCACAGGAAGCCACAAACACCTCCTCCTCCCATCACTGTGCAGGGATCTGACGAATTTGAAGTAGAAGATATATTGGACTCGCGTCTACGGTATGGAAGGCTGGAATACTTGGTGAACTGGAAGGGATACGGTCCAGAAGAACGTACCTGGGAACCACCATCTAACTTCCATGCACCCCTTAAGATACATGCGTTTCACAGGACACACCCTGGCAAACCAGCTCCTGCACGCCCCCTGAGGTCGCGTCTACGGGGGGGGGGGTCCTGTCAGGACCTTACCATTCACCCCCGCCGTCCGCGTGTGTCCTCGCCCGGCGGGGACCTCTCGGAACGCCGGCGTCTTCATCCACGCGTGTCCTCGCCAGGTGGGGACCTCGTTGGACGTCAACGTGTTTTGTGTCTGCTGCTTCACCTGGTGTCTTTCTGTGCCGTGCTCCAACCCCACAAACCTTACAGTTGGGGACTCATTTTGGCTTACATCTGTGTTATTCCACCTACTCTGCTGAAACCTGTTCAGCCACCATACAAGACATGACTATGTCTATAACACAGTCAGATCCATCTTTTGGACACAGTTGGCTCATATATGGTTGGAGACCCGCTGAACAGATAAGAGAATAGAAAAGGCCTATAGGGAGAAATTATCTGCAGCTAAGTAAAGGGGGATTTCTCAGCCTTATAAATTAACAAATTTGGAAACATCACTTTTAATAAAGATTTTGTTAAATCATTTTTATGAGTAAAACATGTTTAATGGCACTTTGAAATGTCAAAATGTTGTTTCAGTTATATGTTTAGCCAGTACCAATTGTTATGTAACAAAAAAGCATGTTAAAATTGCTTGTGCTGTTCTAAGGTGATTAATAAAAGTATAAAATACAAATGACAGATCTGCTAAGGTGTATTGGCTTACCTTACTAGAGAGTTCGATTAATGTTGACACAATATGTGGAAAGGATGACCTCCAGTGGTCACTCGATAAAATGATCTCAGATTATATTTATATATATATAGTGACACTGTAAAATAGAAGAGAGGATAGTTAAATCTGGGTGTCATCAGCAGGTAGTTTTTAAAGCCAAACATTGAGATTAGTTTGCCAAATGAGGTAGTGTAAAGGGAGAACAGAAGGGGTCTTTGAACTGAGCCTTGGGGTACCAGAGAGGTACGATCAGAAAGTCTGGATGTGAACCAGGAGAGAGCAGAGTCACAGATACCAGGACCATGAAGAGTTTGAAGGAGCAGGGGGGGGTCCACAGTGTCAAAAGCAGCAGAAAGTTCCGGTAGGATTAGCATTTAGCAGTGAGTAGGTCATTAGTAACTTTTGTAAGGGCTGTCTCAGTAGAATGCTGAGAAAGGAATATAGATTGAAGGGGATCAGGTTAGGAGTAGGAGTTAGGAAACTTTGTGATAAAACTCTATTTATTCTACCAGTACTGCTTTCATAACCCTCATCCTCTCAAGTCTCACAACGTAAAATATAAAAGCAGACCTGCAGGTAGATTAACTTTTGTTCTGAAGAAAAAAACCCACAAACCAATAAACACAACAGGTTTGGGAAGTAGGCAAATATCCTATAACCATCTGCAATGATGGAAGTTCGTTGGGCGTAAGCAATTCTTTCAAGAAGCTTGGAAGTGATAGGAAGCAGAAAGATGGGACATTAGTTGGACAGATCAGTTGGGTCCAAAGAGAGCTTTTTCAAGATAGGAGTTACAGTAGCATGCTTGAAGGAGGATGGGACAGATCCAGTAGAGAGTGAAAGGTTGAACAGATATTTTTTGGACATACTGTATAAAGCAGACAAGGGAGCATATACGAATCTGTGGTAGCAAGCTGTCATACCCTTCATTAACCCCTGACTGTCCGTGACTGTGCTATAATTCCATTATCTGATGACCTAGTCTATGTGCTGCAGTCCAGATCTCAGTTTCACTCTTCACGTTAGTGCAGGAAATTTTTTTTTCAATAGAGATGAATACATTATAAAATCTCAGTTAATGTCAGTTGGTCTAAATCAGTTATAAATATATTTGAACACATGTATGCTTGGTGTTATGTTTCTGTTCACATTTTTTTAACTTAAACGTTGACAGACAACCTTTATTACTTTGTGTAATGTACTTTACAATGTTCCTGACATATCTCAGCTTCCTGTTTTTTTTATATTAAAGGCAGAGTGATTTAACACCTGTTTAGATTTGTCATCCAGGTCACAAAATGAAAAGTATGCCGTTTTCAATAAACTTTGCATATAATAGTTAATTTGCATTTCATTTTAATGGTTCAAAGAATGTCAGGCAAAATGGTCAGCCATCGCACATGTTCACTTCATCAAATCTGGCACTCTTCGAAAAAAGTTTGGACATGCCTGACTTAAGAGGACAAAACATTCTAGGCCCAGAAATGTAGTGTAGTGATATACTCCCAATCACATCACATAAGATTCTATCCTATATTACCTGCTTAACACTCATTTCATCTTTATCCATTACATCTGGATGCCGAGATTCTATTTTATTCATTTCAATAAAAAGGCTTAAAATCCTCAGCACCAGGCCCTTGCTGCTCTGACCAAAAGAGTCTAAAAAGTATTTTTGTTTTTTAACAAAATATGTTTTTGGACAAAATGTGATAAATAACGTATATATATCATACATTCACTTCATAAACACATACCAATTACACTGCAAACATAGTTTGACCATTTGCAAATTTAAAAAGAAAGTCCCCAAATTTCATTTAAAAAATCTGGTCACCTACCATAAGGTGGTTTCCAGGACAAATATATAATAGCAAAATAAAGCAGGAAGGGGCCTCTTCAATTTAAAAAGCCCCATCTACTAAGGCCTAGCTAGTTTTCCAAATGCGTTAAATATTACTATAGCTTAAGGGGGGGGGGGGGTTGCGTTCTGACTAAACTTCGCTTTCACCGTTTTTAAAGAAATGTTCCTATGCGTTTAATCAAGTGCATATGTTGAGCAAACGCCAAAGAAATATTCCGTCCGTTTTATCCCGCTCAATCCTTCAATACATGTCACTCACACAGGAGGTTCAATGCCGTAAACCATTGAGCGCTGTTATATTAGACGATATGCACAGACGGCGCTTGAAGTTGAACACTAAGAAAGGCACAAGCTATAATATTCATAGGAGAACCAAAGCTCGTGAACTGCAAAAAAACGGCATACGTGCGCGAACTTAGCAAGCGTTTGCGTACCCGCTTTATTTTAATGCATTAAACAACAAGGTGAGCATTGACAGTCATTGAGTCAGAAAGAACAGTAGTGGCCTTCTTGCTACGCAGACCTATTTTCTGCTGGTTCCCTAATTAACGATTTATTGCTGCGTGCATCGCGGACTGAACGCCTTGGCGAGAACGCGCTACTGGATTCACACGCGCCTAAATACTTGAAGTAGCTGCGCGCGTGCACGACTCGCTGTGTTCCGTGAGAAGCGCGCGCCCGACGTTTCTGCTGTAGAGCCGGGGTCGGAGTTCGTGGGTAAATCCAAGATGGCTGCCGGCGCGCCCCGGACCCCCCACCGCCTCTGACACTGGTGGCTGTGTGTATGTATGTGTGTGACAGCGCCAGGAGGAGGCGGGACCCCGTTATCAATACCTCGGGCTATCCTTAACCTCCTGCTCCGAGCTTGTGCTCACGGCGACCCCTCCTCTGCGCGTAGATGAGGTTTGCCACGATCCTGGGAATCCGCATCAAGCCCGGAAGCAACAACAAAGAGGTAAATAAATGACATGGTATTCTGACTAGCCCAGCGCCACTCAACTTATCCACCCATAGCAACAGCCATGGAGAGCAGCGGCCGCTCTATGTACTATATCGTGTCAGACGACGGGCGCTCTCCCATGTCGCTGTCACACAAGCCTACTCCGTGGAGGAATAACACAGCAACTTTTCCTGAGCCTTGGCCCTACTGCACTACGAAGCATTAACCTCTTCTTGCTCAGAGACGCTGTATCCTGAGGACCTGACACACCAACAGGTCTGCGGGAGTCCCAGGGGCAGCTCCGCTCTGAGGGAGGAGGGGTTAACCTCTTGCCTGCCAGAGGCGTGTTACGTACAGGCCCATCTAGCAGTAGGGATAACGAAAGATATCGATATATATAACACACCTGGAAGTTAGTCCGATTTTGTCCTTTCCCGCGTCTGTTTATTTGTCCGTATGTCTGTGCGATGTACGTATGTACTCTCTTAATAGTTCAGATTGGGTTTATGAATGTGTTAATAAACCCAATAACAGGGGAATATGCATATTTGATTGCTTGATTTTTAAAGATAGGGCGTAAGTAACTTTATTGTGTACACATTTATTCCCCCCCAAATAGCTACTCTGTGATTGGTCAATCGAAGGGGAAAGGCCATGATTTCATCATTCTTCAGTGTACATTATTACTTTATGTTGCCGGTTTGAATTGCTCTCCAAACACTTCTCCATATTGCAGCAGTGTTTGGGAAACCATTTCCCTCTGTGTGTCATTTTGTGTGCAGCCATTGTTTATACTTGGCATGCTAATTATACTTTAGTTATAGGAAGTGCATTGCTGTATCTATATGGATTTTATTTGGATTGCATGAATAATAATAATGGCTTTTTTTAGGTCTAGAATATAAAAATGAGCTGCGTGCTAAAATGTATTATTAGTGCTGGCTTAGAAACCGGTATGGTAAATTTAGGCTGCGGCACAATGTAGCCTTTTTCTTGTTTGTATAACAAATATTTACCGTTACATTTTGAATCAGTAAGCGACAAACACCTTTCCTTCCTACTTGATTTTGGGAAAACTTTCATCCAGGTGGATTCACGCATCGGGAAGCATAAATACCAGGGCCACCTTTGAGTCTTAAATGTAATGCTCGACGGTTCTGGTATATTCCTTGCAGACCTTGAAAGGTTACAGTTGTGTATGTTAATACTCCATTCTTGTTAGATCTTACCTTTCTGTGCAAGGTGGGCTGAAATAATGTGATCTTTTGTCCTTACATGTTTTCTAGCTAGCAGTCTGCACAGATATACAGTCTGTATACATATAAAGCATATGTTTCTTTGAACACAAAGGATCTGGTTAATGAGAAACTAGAAGAAATTACTCTTTGTGCCTCCCCCACCTCCCTGTGACTATATAGTCTGACGTCAGCTCTTTGTAGGCTGATTCAAATTACATTAAAGACAAAACTCTATGGTTTAGACCTTTAATTCACTTGGCAGCAATGGGGTTAAAGCTTTAAACTTCCAATATTTGTCTTAAAAATGCAAAGGCTCGTGAGGACCTGATGTGCCTAGAGGTAATTAAAACTGCTATTTTGATGGAGATCATTTTTTGGGGGTATCTAAACTAGAATGTTACGATTTAGTACAAGAACCAATTGAGTCTTAAAAAAGCCATTTCCGTTTTGCCAGTGCATTAAATTAGTCCCAGAATGTACTAATGTAAGTACAGTACTCTTTATGAATAAATAATTTGAGTGCAGTGAAAATATGCTGCATAACACTGGCAAAGGCCTTAATTAACATGGGCGTTACGACTTTTCATGTTACTTGGATCAAAACAATTGCAACTGGGGTAGCTGTTGAACAGTGAAAAAATGTACCCTTAGTTTGGCAGTACCCAATAACTATGACATACTTTAAAAGCAAATAGTTTGTTCCAAGTTGAACTGTTGAAGAATATGGTTTTCAGGCATGTTTGTGAATTATGTATCGGCAAACGCTGCCCTGTTATAAAGGTGCTATTAGATTTTGTCCATAAAATATTGGAACATTATTGGACATTTCTGTTTTAAATTATAGTGGTTGTCAGATTTTTTTTTTTTTTTTTTCGGTGGACTCTGATGCAGCCACGGCCATGTACTGGTAGCCACACATATATCCATAATGTCCGTGACGCATACTTACATGCGCACACACACTGTCCCTGACATAAAAATACCCACTCATAAATTGGATGATCGTGGGTTATGCCAAGACTTTTGTAGCATCAAATGAGACACAAACAAAACACTTGAAAGATGCTTATACCATTTTTTTTTTCAAAAGTAGATAATCACCTGATTGAGAAGGGTATTTTAAGAAATTATTGGCCCCTTGCCAGAAGGGTGACGAACAATCATCCCTGAAACTACCGCAGCTTTGTCCCAAGGCTTTTTATCCGGAGAACCAAAATTACATTAATCATCTTTAACTGGAAACTATTATGTTCATTAGTCAGATTGTGTATTTTCCAGCTGACAAAATTATATGGAACGTTTACACATTATATATATACTACTACTCTTGCCCCACCGATTCAACTTGTGAAAGAGAAACATATTTTCTGCTGTAAAGGTACCCTCCAGCCATCATATGCACTTTTATTCTAGCTGACACCTTATAGCCTGTGTAGTTTTGCCTGCAGATAAAATGATGGATTCATCAGGTTCACATCTATACATTCACGCTGCTTCCCGGCCCCCAGCTCCTTGGGTGGGTACTGCTGGCTCATGTGTGATTTACATATGGTTGGTGAATGCCCTGACTGCAGAGGCTGCTCAAACCTCTCAGGGTCACTGGTTCAGATGCCGGCAGAGGTCAACTCAGCCCATTATCCTTCCAAATTCACTACTTTAATATTTATTCATCATTGGTAAGGCTACTTAGGACCGTAGACCAGGGCTCGACAAATCCCAGGCGCCAGGTCGCCACGGCGACAGAGAATTTTGTCCTGGCGCCTAGGTTTTGTCAGCCTCTTACATCCAGAAAAAATTGTGGATGTAAGACTGAGTCACCACACGGGGGCGCTGCTGCTGCTGCTGTCTGCCCAGGAGTCTGGGCAGACAGCACAGCCACTCAGAGCCCGCCCCCGAGCCTGAGATCACTCCCACGGAGTGATCCTGTAGGCTGAAACCGCGATTGCAGGAAAACCTGCAATAGCGTTTTCAGCTGCCACAAGTAGCTTCAGGAAAGGGGGTTGAGTGTTGATTGGGTCCCCACACAGCCCCAGCCCCAACACCCCCTTGCTGCCTGATCGCTCCCTGAGAGCGACAGTGCAGCGTTAACCCCTTCAATGCCACAATTGTGTATGACACATTCGTGGCATTGCAGGGGTTAACATTTGTCCCCACAAGCTTGTGGGGACTAAATATCAGTCAATGCTGTGCTCCAATGGAACATCAGCATTGAAAGGGTTAAAAAAAAACAAAAAAAAAACTGCACTGACCTGAAAGTCCAGGGTGCTTCCAGGTCAAATACTGTGAGTTTAGTAAGTATGCTGATAATGATCAGATCACTCCTGACCAACTGTTAGTTTAAAAAAATCCTGGCTCCTAACTTTTTTACCTGGCGTCTAGATTCACAACAAATTTGTCAAGCCCTGCCGTAGACTGTTCCTGCTTTAAATCTTGATAACTATTTGAGTGACTACTTGGTTACGTATGCTTTTTACTGTTACATATGAAACCATATTTTCTGGAAGTTTTATACTTATGGCTTCTTAAATGTGTTTTCAAACATCCTTGCTAGTTGTTCCAGTAGTGCAGCTAAAGTACAGTTATTAAACAAGTCCACTATACAGACTGATTACAGAAGCTGCCGCAAGTCCTCTCCATACAGCAGATTTCATAGGCACATTAGACGGGCACTGTATAAATAAATTCAACTGGAGTGATTGGTGCGCAAGGTGTGTAAATTATGAATAAAAAGGGATAAATAAATAATGATGAAACTAATTGTGTGCTGCAAGTCAACCAAAGAAACAAACCCCAACTGTTTCGCTTCAAACAAAAACATACAATAAACACCAGGTGGCTGCACTTTTCACACCCAATAAGTGTGAACATACAAAATAAGTAGATGCTCCACATACTACAATTATAGGTAGTAAAGATTGTAGTATGCAAAACTTCAAAGAGATATGTCAGGATCTCATATAAGAAAAAGAAAAAAAATAGTGTAATATACAGAATTATATAGAATAAGAAATAGATGGACTCTTACAGTTAGTGGTGCTTTCCCAAGCCCATATGGATGCGCGTGTATCGGAACCAGAACGCTATTTCCTTTCTGAAGTATACCCCACGAGGTCGAAAAATAATAATGGGAGTTGGGGTTATAAAAAATGTTGTTTACTGTAGCTTCTTCCAAAAGCTGAAAATAGGTAAAATCCAATAAATAAAAAAACAGCCGTCCCGTATCTCTGCGGTCTTCAAATTCATATTGGCGGCGTCCCGTGTTCTGCTGCGGTCTGGTTTACGGCTGTATGTCCGGAGCAGTGAAAAGCCCCTCCTTTCTCCTATGGACGTTGGCACATATGATGCGTTTCGCTCAAGGCTTCATCCGATACGTGTATCTTTTCTTATAAAAAAGGGTCCGAGTGGCGGGGTTCATTATACGTTGTCCGTATGCGCATCAAACATCTCATAATTGATGCACATATGGACAACGTATAATAATTGTCTTTTTTTTCTTATGAGATCCTGACATATCTCTCTGAAGTTTTGCATACCACAATTATTGGTAGTATCTACTCATTTTGTATGTTCACACTTATTGGGTGTGTAAAGCGCAGTCACCTGGTGTTTATTGTATATTGGGGGTCAAGTGTGTAACACAGTATTAACTGGAATAACGTGTCAAGACAAGGGACACAGACCTCCCATGACACCAGATAAAGGGCATCATGATCATCAAATAAGGGTAGAGGCAGGGACGGAATATGTTAAGCAGTCTAGCTGGAAGGCAGCTTGACTTCATAGAATAAAATAACAGGATACTAGAGAACTAAATGCAAACCTGCACCTAAAACCCATCTGAATGCGGGAAAGACTATAACTGTTCATGTGAAAAACCGATGTAGGCGAGCATGCATGGGTGTAGAACTGGACATGACCACGCTAAAAGAGATACAAGCCAGACTGGAGTATTATATAAGTTGTTTACTTTCTTTGCATTAAAATAATCCATGTGCAAATTAGTTTAACAATACTGTTTTTCCCCCTTTTAGTAAATCTAATATAAAACAGGCCAACTACACTGGGCTTTATGTTTACAATCAGTGGATGATCTGCTGCCAGCTGTTGCATTCATTGACATTCTGGACATGAGGACAGTCACTGGTTTGATAATAAATGCTACACTAAGGTATACATATTTATTTTTCTTAACTTGTTTAAAATGTTTGTTTTACAGTTAGCTTTCAAATTATATTTTATTTTTTTTATTTAAGCAGCAACAAACCCCTACATTTTATTTATTCAACATGGTTTACTGCCTCATTTGCTAATTGGTGACATGGTGACATGAAGCATTACTACATTATTTTATCAAAACTACCTAGTTCATACCCCCCCCAAACAATCAGAATAATTGTTTTGGGGATTTTTGAAAGCAAGGGACGATATTACATCAAAGGAACTTAGATCTGTGGCAAAAGATGGCAAATTTAACATATCCAATTAGTTGCCTGCCCTGATGTTAGGTCCGTTCTCTGCCCTTGTGTAGACTGTAAGGACCAATCAACAGTGATATAGTACAAAACGATAAGGAACACAAATCTCATCCAGGTCTGCCGATTAAAGCGTTATCTTTATTTCACAGTTTCAAATAAAAGTGAAGAGAAAAAAGGGGCAGCAAAAGAAGAAAAAACTAAATACACCTTGTAACAATGGAGATCCAACCTGAAACAAAATATTACTGAGAACAGAACATAGGTGAAAAATAAAGATATTTTGTGAGCAAGTACTGCAAATCAGATCAGATTAATCATGAATTAACATGTTTACAATAAAAACAGTAAATAGATGACTACATATACATAGAAATGTATAAAAAGACAAATATTAAATCAAGGACCTACCAGAAATATCTAAAAACATAAATGATTCTTAAATTCATCACAGTAAACCAAAAGGATGATATAGAATTTTTATAATGATCTAACGTCTAAACTTTTAAAGTGAGGTTTATGCGTTTGTTTTTTTTTTATACAAATTTGTTTAACTTGTGTGTTTCACAAGGGTTTGCCCTACATTTCTAGATACCGTTTATAGGTTAATTGTGTGGATAATAAATAAAAAAAACAAAACAGGAAAAACTGTTGAAGCATTCTTGGTTATCTATATTTGGAGTCTTTATTCAAAGTTCACATTTTATTAGGAAATGGAAAAAGATGGTTGCATAAGCTTTTGGGACATTTACTTAAGATAACATTATTAACTTGGACTAAAGACTCTTTTGGGCTAATATAGCTATATACATTTTCTATTTGATAATATCCAATTGATCATTGATTATAGAGGTTTTTTATTCTACAAAATGTGACAATATTTATATTATACATGCCCATACATTGTGCACTATATTGTGACAAGTGCTGAGTCAAACGGTTTCATGGAAAAAAAGTTGATCATAATATTAATCATCCAAAATAAACCGTTTAAGAGCCACACTAACTGCATATGGGTCATACGGCATACAAGGAGATTTCATATCCAATGTAAGAAATTAACTCAATTTGTCATTTAATGAACCAATGCTAAATTATTATGAGACGCTTTAGAACGGATGCCTATACCTTGAATTGATGTATCTTGATGGAATGTAATAGGGAAATTTTAGACAGTTCAGCTTTTTAGTTTAGTAATATCAATCATTAGTAACGGACATTTTCACTATTGCCTCTGTATTGTACTAATTAGACCAGGATCTACATTAAACTTTTTTTAAAACTAGAAATGAAAATAGGTTTATATAGTAAAGTAGAAGGCTATAAGGCACGATTCCTACAGTCTTTGCCAGCGCCATACAACATTATATAAATCATTTTAACGTGGTTGTAGAAATACTAATATATATATATATATATATAGAGCTGAAACAACGAATCGATAAAATCGATAATAATCGATAACGGAAATCATCGATAACGATTTCCGTTATCGATTAATCGAGTGATCAATTCGTTGTTGGAGCACTCGGCTCCTTTTACTTACCTCCGCGAGCGTTCCCCGCTTCTGCTACATGCTCTGCCGTCTCCGCCTTCTAGCTACGTGACGGATGTGACGCGTTCCGGAGGTAAGTATTCTGCACAGATCGCACAGAGCGAATCGCTCTGTGCGAATGGAGCCACTCGCACAGAGCGATTCGCACAGAGCGGTTCGCTCTGGGCGAGTGGCTCCATTCGCACAGAGCGATTCGCTCTGTGCGAGTGGCTCCATTCGCACAGAGCGGTTCGCTCTGTGCGAGTGGCTCCATTCGCACAGAGCGGTTCGCTCTGTGCGAGTGGCTCCATTCGCACAGAGCGGTTCGCTCTGTGCGAGTGGCTCCATTCGCACAGAGCGGTTCGCTCTGCGCGAGTGGCTCCATTCGCACAGAGCGGTTCGCTCTGTGCGAGTGGCTCCATTCGCACAGAGCGGTTCGCTCTGTGCGAGTGGCTCCATTCGCACAGAGCGGTTCGCTCTGTGCGAGTGGCTCCATTCGCACAGAGCGGTTCGCTCTGTGCGAGTGGCTCCATTCGCACAGAGCGGTTCGTGAGTGTGGGTGCAGGGCAGAGTGGGGGTGGGGGTGCAGGGCAGAGTGGGGGTGGGGGGTGCAGGGCAGAGTGGGGGTGGGGGGTGCAGGGCAGGAGACTGGGTGCAGGGCAGAGTGGGGGTGGGGATGCAGGGTGTGAGTGTGGGTGCAGAGCAGAGTGGGAGACTGGGTGCAGGGCAGAGTGGGGGTGGGGATGCAGGGCAGGGTGTGAGTGTGGGTGCAGGGCAGAGTGGGTGCAGGGCAGAGTGTGAGTGTGGGGGCAGGGCAGAATGTGGGGGCAGGGCTGGGTGCAGGGCAGAGTTAGAGACTGGGTGCAGGGGCACAGTGCAAAGTGCTGGGTGCAAAGTGCCAGTGCTGGGTGCAAAGTGCCAGGGCTGGGTGCAAAGTGCAAAGTGCTGGTGCAAAGTGCTGAATGCTGGGTGCAAAGTGCTGGATGCAAAGTGCTGGGTGCAAAGTGCTGGGTGCAAAGTGCTGGATGCAAAGTGCCAGGGCTGGGGCAAAGTGCTGGGTGCAAAGTGCTGGGTGCAAAGTGCTGGGTGCAAAGTGCCAGGGCTGGGTGCAAAGTGCAAAGTGCTGGTGCAAAGTGCTGAATGCTGGGTGCAAAGTGCTGGAT
This sequence comes from Spea bombifrons, assembly GCF_027358695.1. Taxonomy (NCBI): domain Eukaryota; kingdom Metazoa; phylum Chordata; class Amphibia; order Anura; family Pelobatidae; genus Spea; species Spea bombifrons. Next base: position 57,303,763 of record NC_071090.1, read on the forward strand.
GCAAAGTGCCAGGGCTGGGGCAAAGTGCTGGGTGCAAAGTGCTGGGTGCAAAGTGCCAGGGCTGGGTGCAAAGTGCTGGGTGCAAAGTGCTGGGTGCAAAGTGCTGGGGCAAAGTTTCTTGAACAGTAATAGTCCACCTCTTTTCAGAATGTTTGGGGTTATTTTGTTTCATAAATATTGTGTTTGGGTTCTTGTACTTTGAAAATATTGTTTTTTATTACATCATAACAAAATAAGAATGTTAATGTAAATTTTAAGTTGTTTTTTAACATCCAGTTCATTAAATTCTTTTAAATAAACGAAAAATTTGCATATTGTTTTTTTTATCCGATTAATCGATTAATCGAAAAAATAATCGGCCGATTAATCGATTATTAAAATAATCGTTAGTTGCAGCCCTATATATATATATATATATATATACACCAGTCCAGACATCATTTAGTGTCTGTATTAAAAGATAGGAGCAAAAATATGTAATTTGCACTTCTTGTTCTCATTCTGTAAATTGCTTGCTGTTTTGTATAATATACTGCCCCTACATTAAATTAAAACTTACAATTTCATGTGTTGTACTTTATCTTCCTTTTTCTGGGTTTACTGTGATTTATTGAACATTAATTTATACTTTTATATATTATCTTTGGTAGAAACTGCATTATATTTTAATGTCTATGTTCTTATATTTATATGATCAACATAATTTACTTTTAGGTATGATTTGCAGTGCTTACATAAAATTTTTATTTTCCTTAAGCTTTTTTAAAAAAATTATTTTTACTCTTACATTGTTATGGGTTAGATCTCCATTGTTAACCCAAGTGATTTAGTTTCTCCCTTTTAACTTTGTACCTTAAAATCTTCTGCAGCCTAGATGTGCATCCCCCACAAAAGGCTTCAGGTAGAAGCCCTCTGAGAGTCTCTGCACAGCCACTATTTAGCGGAATGCTTCTTTAGATTTAGTTTTTCTTTCTTTATTTGTTATTCTTTTTAGCTTTATTTAAATTGAACCATGCATGGGTACTTAAAGTAAATTGAGATGAGAATCTACTTACTTATGATGTGATTATTTTCAGATATACTAATTGTGGAACTCGCTATGACATGCAGGGGTGGACAGTTTTATGCTGCGTTTAGGAACCAGAAGAAAAAAATACATGCTGGATGTATTAAACTTCAGCTGGTTGTTAAGGATTTTTTTGGCAGACGTTGCCCTAGTTTATACATACTTTAAATGGACCTAATAAATCTTTAGTATCTTTATTTTTGAACCAAACGTTGTTCTTTGTTGTGGTCAGGTTTTCTTTCAGTTACCGGAACGATGAACCATTCTTTAGAAAACTCCATTCCATATGAAGACTATTTGAGGATGAAAGCCCAGACAATACCACCTCATCGTATGAAGGAATTTTTAGACTCCCTCAATGGGAAGGGTACAGAAGAATTGCAGCAGTTTGTACATTCTCCAATATCTGTGTATCAGCAGAGGAACCATTATTTTTATATGGACAGTACTGACGTGGCAGGTTCTTTGTTAGAGCTCGCTAGGCCCATTGCATCACCTTTGCAACATGCTACTGTCAGTCCTGGTGTTACCCTTGATCAACATCACATTCCTGTGCACCATGTACAATTAAGACAAGGACACCATATGGATGTGCAGACAAGCCAGTCAAGTAAAGCCTTGGAGCATCAGGTGGAGGGCCAACCTGTCACTGAAGGACAGAGCTCTAGCATTGCTGGTACTTCTAACTCACATGATAGAAGGTCTTGCTCATCAGGGTTATCACAGCCAGTGAAAAAAAGAAAGTTTGACTTGCCAATTGAGGACAGTTACTCTATTAACCATTCATCTTTACAGAATAATTCTGCAGTGCTTGCTCTGCCTGTTCAGAACCAGCAACAAACTTACATTCCTCTTCGCCAAGAGCTGCTAACCGTGGATAGTAGTCAGTTGTATGGATTAGTGCCTGCAAGTACGTCAACAGCTGGGCAACTACCAAATGTAGAGTCGTGGGCAATATTTTCTGCCCATGCTACTTGTCCAGAGTCTCAGACAATTATGCACACATCTGTTCCTCAGGACAGCAGTGGTGGTGTACAAATGGGGGAGATTCCATTGAGTACAAGCAGTATAAAATTAGAGGAGAGTAAAGAGAGCTTTGAAGCAAAAAAGAATATATCTGAAAAATCTGTGCATGCTCCAGGTACATCTGGATACCCAATGCAATTAATCAACATGAATGGGAATATTCAAATTCCATTGTCTGTACAAAGTGGGGGAAGAGTCTATCAGCCATCCAAATACTGGGATCAACAAGTACAGGTGAGTCCTCGTTGTTCCAAACGTGTTATTTATGTATGTCTTTTATCTGGTATTGATGGAAATAGATGAATGTGTCCCCTCTTAAGGCTGCTTTGCAAATAAACATTTAAAACTATATATTTTTTTTTTTTACACATGACTTTGATGTCGATGGTCACAATTGCTTTGAATTACATGATGTTGCCATACCTTACAATAGTATGTGACACATAAAAAGAAAATGGTAGTTGGCTTCATTTATTATTAATTTAATTTTTTTTCTTTTAAAATATATTTATTTACCTTTTTACCGTTTGTCCAAAAGATACAAACCAAGAACATAAAACAATTATACATTTTTTTAGAGGTAGATTGGATTTAACATTTATACAATTGTCTTTTTTTTTTATTATTATTATTCCTGTGCAAGTTTTTTTGTAGTGTTTAACATACGAATACAAAGTACAGTTTTTTGAACATTCTGTCCTAATGTTCTCACAGTGTGGTGACTAGAAGTCCTATTTATATTTTATAGGAAACTCAGAGCAAGGTCTTGCCTGCTATTTCTAAAATATTTTATAGAAATGAAATGTCTTCTATTGATTTCATCATTTATAGCACTTTTCACTAGTGCTGATTATTTTGTATGCTGCTTATAAACCTATAGGGTTGACTGTGTAGCCTTTTTTAATTGTCCCTGCTCATTTCAGTATGTCTTTAATATTCTGTTGATACACAAGATCATCAAGCTAAATTAAGAACTACTTGTAGCTAACTGTCTTTGTTTTTCCAGTCTCAAGGCTTACAGTGTTCTCCATCTGAGACCCACCTACGATTGCAAAATAATGCTGATTTTCCTTGCACACTTAAGCCAGATGAAGGAGCTTTATTTTGGAAGACCTGGGCACAGATTAAAAATGCGGAAACTCAGAAAGAGGTTGAAAACAAGATGTTGCGACCTGGAAGTATGAATCTGGTTATGTTACATAAATCTCAATCTACCATATCTGGATGTATATATAAACTTAGACTTCATATCAATTTAGTATTAAGCCCAGCATTATTCCTGATCTACTATTTTACTTATCGCTGTATTCAATTGTGGAACAGTTTAACAGATGTTGGTTTTGTTTTGGTGATGTACATTTTAATGTTTATATTGGCTTTGGTTACAGGTAGAAGACCAATCATTTATAAGGAGGATGTTCTATCTGTGCCAATAGCAGAGTTAAACTATGGATTGTGCCTAATGACCAAAGAAGCCAGAAAGCATGATGGTTCCCCATATGATGCTGACATGTTGTATTATCTATTTCTTTGTATGCAAAAGGTAAATATATCTCCCGTTCAGCCGATTCAGAGCAAAGCTGTTCAACCACTTTTTATATTTCATCTTTTTTATCCCAGTGTGCATGATATGTTTTGTCATTTATTGTCAAAACTTTACTTGACTACATATCAAGGAGGATCATGAACATTCTGTGGTGTGATTCTTGATGTCTGTGGGCTTTGTAACCATGAGAATGCCGTTTTCACAGTGTTGTATAGTGTAACCTTTTGTGCTAGCACATTTGCTGATGATATAAAATGCTACTGTTTAATTTGGCTTTTCCTTTTATGTGCACCTGCTACACCACACAAAGCACTACATTATCCTTGAGGTTTGGAACTCAATGTAGATACTAATTTATAGCTACCTTATGACTCATCTTGTACCACAAGCTATACAAGAGAAGCATTGTTGCTGTGCTTGGCCTATTGCGGAGTACGTAGAGATTGTAAACATAATTGATGTTTCAGGCATATAAAAACAATTTCAAAAAGCCCAAGTAAAATTGTGGGCATTGTTTGACAATTATTATTATTTTTATTATAAGTTTCTTGCAAAAATGTTCTAGTAATGTAACAAGATAACAAGCATTTTTTTGAAATATAAATCTTTTATCTACATTGTATATACTGCTTTGTTTAACTCCATTTATACTTTTGGTTTCTACCAGCAGTAGCTGAAATGTATCCCTTTAAATTCCAGCCTTTTATTTCTCATGTTTAAGAAACTCCTTTTAGTAATGCCCCGGTCATGTTAGTAGGGTAAGAACATTACTTGCTATGTTTTCCTATATTACTAATTTGTTTTATCATGCATCCTTGCAACCCTATTCAACATTTCTAGAAAAGCTTACATGAGCTGATCTACGGATAAGCTTAATGTCAGGCAAAGTTATTTAGAAGTTAGGAGTCAGACAGACAAATCTAGGAGTCATCTCTATATTTTGAAGAGCCATAAAGAGATACAGCCTTAGAGATCAATATAAAATGGCACAGATGTTAGGAGCTTGATCTAAAAATCACGGCTACCTTTTTGTCATGGTGACTGTTGATCACTTAGACTTAGCACATCGTTATTTGGATCCCCTGTCCTGATACTGAATTGTCAGGTATTGTACAATTGACCTGGACTGCTGATGGAAAAGTCAGAAGATGTTTAATATTTGCATCTTATTAGCAGATGTGATTTGAACAGCTAAATTACGACAAATCATTCTTGTGAGATACAATTCTGGCTGGGCTTAGAATATGTTGTGGGCAATGGCTTGCAGTGATAGTAAATGAAACAAAAATCAGATTAATTCCAGACCTGTGCATGGCAACATCTCCCAAACCCTCTTCAATGCAAAGTTGAATATTTAAATGTGTTATGGCATAAACATTTAGAAATTAATGCTAACTCAATATTAGCATTAATGTATACTGTTATGCAGATTAAAATGACATTTTTGCTTCTGAAATACTGAGTAACTCTTACGTTAACATCCCACTGTGTCGTTTTGTAGTAGGCTGTTTTCAAGCAGGTTTAGAAACCCGTACAGTTACATCCCAAAACACTCAATGCACAAAATGTTGTGCAAAGTTACTAAAACCTCTTTCATTCAGAATAAAAAATATTGTATTGTCCCTGTGGTGACAGCCAAAGCATGGGTATCCTCATCACCTTTTACTTGCCAGGTGATGCTACATTTCTTAACTAGTTGGAACCTAGACTATGAGTACCCCCTTTACAACACGCAGTGTATGAATATTTTTCATAATTAAGATCTCCCATGTCTGTAAGCTGTATTTAAGACCTTCCAGTGCCTTTACCATCATGGATGAGGAATGCTGTAACCTCTGGGTCACCAAAAAGTAAACTTTTGTTAGTCAGTGCTACAACTTAAGCTGCATATCTACAACTGACAAAACAACTCATGTAGTTATTAAATATGATTTGTTTACATTAGTGCCTGCAACTTTGATTTTGCAAGTTGCCTGCCCTGAGAACACTAACTGAAGCCTGGAGGTTACCAATGCTCTCCTCTCTGCATGCAGTCTACCTTACAATGAGTGAGCCGACAGCCTTGATACATGAGTCAACTAAAGTCAAAACTTGACTCTGTGGCAGCCTCTCATTTTCTCCCTGATGACCATCTTCCTTACATGTTTACGGGATTTTTCATTTCCTAATTTTCCTTGGGCAAGTCTTCGCAAGGACTTCCTTTCTCCATTGAGATTCACTTTTGTATTTGCTTTCCCTACAATGGGTATGGTTACATGATGTTGTGGAAAGGCTGTGGTGTAGATGGTAGGACTGTTGCCAATTGGGCATAAAGCCTACCCATGTTTTCCCACTTTCCATCGCCCACATAGTAGGATTGGGATGGATTAAATGTAATGGGAAAACCTCAAATGGGGTGCATGGAACCCATATCGGTGGGATAGAAAGGTTAACACATAGTTAAAAATAATAAAATTGAAAAATGCATACCTGCTCCCGACCTCTAATTACACCACATGGGGTGGGTGAGGTCTATGCCGTGACAGAGATCTCAAGGCAGGTACTTTTTATAGAATACTTTGTTACCCTTCAGTAAACCTTACTTTTAAGTTGGCAAGTGTGGTGTCTCTTTATTTTTTAATTTGCTGGAGTGTGGTTATGAGTGCTTAGCTTTAAAATAACGTTTAAATAGTGGATATAAAAATTGACATGTAAACTATGTTTTTAGGTTAAATGTAAGAAACTGTCTCTGTTAAAATAATGTTGGGTTATTTTTTCTTTTTCTTTTCTCAGCACATGTTTAATAACAACCGTATTGATAATGTCTTTGCTGATCTTTACTATTCTAAATTTCTGGAGAAGCTTCACGAAGTCCTTAAAGGATGGTGCCCACGTGTAAATCCCTTTGGTAAGGCTTTCTGATTCTTCTTTTTTTTTTTTTTTTTTTTTGTAGTTTGAAATGTTGGCAATCGGTTATTCACTGCAGATTTTTTTTACGCAGGTTACATAATACCCACTTGTGTGTCTGAAGAAATGTTGTGGGACTGTAAACAGCTTGGAGCTCATTCTCCGACTACACTACTCTTTACTTTAATGTATTTCAACACCAAGTAAGTAGAAACTGGGAGTGTCTGCAGGTTAATTAGCCAAAGGAATATCATCCAAGCTTGTGCTTTTGTCGAATTGTATTACTAAAGGTAAAACCATAAACTTTTGTCTATTAACCGTTTTCCAGCATGTGATGAGGTTGTGTGTCTGAAATTGTGCCTGGTTTACTTGTCACTACAGGTCATGAAGTAACTTTTTAAGCCGTTACCACAAAGTATATTGAAATGTCTAGGCATCCCTGGCATCTGTATTATATATGTAACATTAATAACTATTCTTACATGTTGGTATTAACAACCTAGTTCTGTATCCACATGGTCATGTGTTCTTTCCTGACATTTGTACTGTTTCAGTATAAGTTTATAACAGTGTACTGTATATTTGAGTGCTGCTTTTTTGTGCTAAGACAGTTTGACTAGTAGATTAGTGAATGCGGCATCTGAATATGGAAAAAATGTTATGGGTTGAATTAAATTTACCCCTCAGTGTAATTGTGCTAGCTCTCATTTTTTTTCCATCTTTCCTAGGTACTTTGTTTTGAAAACTGTAGAGCAACATTCACAATTGGCTTTCTCTAAAATCACAAAGCAAACTAGGAAGAATCCAGGAATAGGAAAAGATAAAAACAATACAATACGTTTTCTACGACTATATGGCCCAGTGCAAACCGGTATGAAAGGTAAATAAAAAAAATTGCTAGAAAGTATACTTTTTCCAAAATTGGCATATTTAAACTACAGTTTGTGGCCAAACGTTTTGAGAATAAAAGTAAAGTTCCCCTTTGCCATGAAAATTAACTTAAGCCCAAAAAACATTTCCACTGCATTTCAGCCCTGCCCCAAAAGGACCCGCTGACATCATGTCAGTGATTCTCGTGTTGACGTAGACAGGGCTGCAGATCACTCGATTTATGCTGATTGAGTTAGAATAACAGGTGCTTTAAAAGGAGGGTGGTGCTTGAAATCATTGTTCTTCCTCTGTTAACCATGGTTACCTGCAAGGAAACACGGGCTGTCGTCATTGTTTTGCACAAAAAGGGCTTCACTGGCAAGGATATTGCTGGTAGTAAGATTGCACCTAAATCAACCATTTATCGGATAATCAAGAACTTTAACCCCTTCAAGACCGGGACGTACCTGGTACTTCCTGTCAAAGGTCACTGGCAGACCGGGACGTACCAGGTACGTCATCGATGATGCGCGATCCAGCGTTGCTATGAATGCTGGGATCGCGAGGGGAGGCTGCTACTGACCACTGGGTGTCCCCAGGGATCCGTAGCAGCCACTCCCCCTCAATTCCGTGCACATGATCGCTTTGAAGCGAATCACGAGCACGGAATTTAAATATTTTTTTAAAAAACTGTGGTCTTCAAGGGAAGATGCAGTATGCAAGCGTCCGTCCTGAAGGGGTTAAAGAGAGAGGTTCAAATGTTGTGAAAAATGCGTCATGGTGCCCAAGAAAGTCCAGCAAGTACCAGGACAGTCTCCTGAAGTTGATTCAGCTGCGGGATCGGGGCGCCACCAGTGAGTGCATCTACACGCACAGTGAGGTGAAGACTTTGAGAGGATCTGGTGTCAAGAAGGGCAGCAAAGAAGCCACTTCTCTCCAGGAAAAACATCAAGGGCGGACTGATTTTCTGCAAAAGGTACTGGGATTGGCCTTCTGTGGACTGGGGTAATTTTCTCTGATGAATCCCCTTTTTGATTGTTTGGGGAATCAGGGATAAAGCTTATTTGGCGAAAACAAGGTGAGCGCTACCGTCAGTCCTGTGTCATGCCAACAGTAAATCATCCTGAGACCATTCATGTGTGGGGTTGCTTCTCAGCCAAGAGCACATTCTTCAAGAGCAGCTCCTCCCAACCATCCAAGAACAGTTTGGTGATGAACAATGCCTTTTTCCAGCATGATGGAGCATCTTGCCATAAGGCACAAGTGATAACTAAGTGGCTTGGGGAACAAATCATCTAGATTTTGGGTCCATGGCCATGAAACTCCCCAGACCTTAGTCTCATTGAGAACTTGTGGTCAATCCTCAAGAGGCAGGTGGACAAACAAACACATTCTGACATGCTTCAATCATTGATTATGCAAAAATGGGCTGCCATCAGTCAGGACATGGCCCAAGTAACTTGACAGCATGACAGCGGATTGCAGAGGTCTTGAAAAAGAAGGGTCAACACTGCACATATTGTCTGTTTGCATAAATGTAATTGTCAATAAAAGCCTTGGACACTTAGGAAATGCTTGTAATTATACTTCAGTATACCACAGTAACATCTGACAAAAATATCAAAGAACACTGAAGCAGCAAACTTTGTGAAGACCAATACTTGTGTCATTCTCAAAATGTTTGGCCGCGACTGTATAGCCTGCAAACGTGAATGTAAAAGGGATTGTATTCACATGTTCGATGTGGTTGTGTTCATATGCTTACAAGCAAATGAGACTCTGTATGTGTGTTTTTAACATGTCTGTTTAACCCTCTCAGGACTGAGGCGTTTTTACACTTGTGGGCGACAGCATTTTAAGCATTTCTGCTGAACAGCTGTGCTCTGCTCACATATATGAACAACAGCAGGAAAACCTGCTATGAGACCCAATTGGGATCTCTGTCAGAGTGAGGGAAGTTTGGGAATTGAAATACCCTGTTATGTGTGAACGCTTGGCTTGAGCCCTCTCACATTAGCTTGGGGGCCTGATCTCCCATGCACCAGTAGGGATTTAATAGTACTACACCCAAAGTAGTGACATACTATTATTTCTATCATCACAAAGGGGTTACCTTAAACAAACAAAACATGTGGTACATAGATATGCTTAGCCCTCTATTTGCTGCTATTGGGCAGTCTTGCAACCCAGTGACATGATTTTGAGCCTAGGGGCAAAGGGAAAGCTCACAGGGAATACACTTAAACAGAGACCCCATGCCCCTGACAGACTAGCTGTAAGACAATTAGCTTGGTCAGTAAAATGCTGTTCAGTCTGTGTAGAGACAGGGACACTTAAACAAATACTGTTTCATTGATACTGAAATTCACACTTGTTTTTAATTGATTGTTTCATTTAGGATGAGTGAGTACTTGACTATGAAACCAATTATTGGCACAAGCAAACCGTAAAATTCACTCAGTGGGTTTTACAGAATAAAAAACAGCCAAAAATAGCCACATATAAAATGTAACACCTGATCCTTCATATGTAATGGCATAAGGAAAGAAGTTTTCAAATAAAATGCATGGCTCTCGTGAAAAATTGAGCATTTCTTCCTCCGCTTGCTATCAAGGGTATAACCACAATAATGATCTTTTGTAGGGAATGTTTTTTCTTACCCATATGAGGCTATTATAAAAATCTGCTCACAGATACTAAACCCTGGCGTAAATGTGCATACTGTATAGTAAATGTCCGGAGAAAATTGAGCCTAAATGATGAAAATAGTTTCTACTGAGTCATTATATGCAAATATTAACTTCTATCCTTTAGCAAAGCATTATCAACAGTATCAATATATTTATTGTACTAATTTAACTGCAGCGAAATTATGCAGGGTGCACGTCGAAAATATTTTTTAATTGACATGCTCTCAAACTTTTATATGGCTTGTTTTCACTAGTGACAGAAGAAACTTATGTGGAACAGCTTGAAAACCCAGATAATCCTCTGCAGTGTCCAATCAAGTTGTATGATTTTTATCGCTTTAAATGGTATGTGTTTGATTAGCGGTTGGTTTCATTATATTGCCATTATTGTGAGGAGGTCCTTTATTAACATTTTTTGTTGCAAAATATTGTAGCATGTTTATAATAAAAGTACTGACACAAATTGGATATGGTCAAGGTATGTGTTCCTAGATAGATAGAGAGATAGATGTATGTGTACATATATAATTTGCTTTTGTCTTTTACTGTGTATAGACAATTGAATATTGTAATGAGCTTTAGGTGCAGCTAAAATTACAGCGCTCTATTAAAATGGTGATCTGTTCTAATAAGGGACTGATGCATATAAAGCAACAAGTGAAGTCTCAATATGATTCCATAATGGTCTGGACTCTTTGAAACCCCTACTACTCGACCACATTCTCTCATAGCAAGTTTCTAATGTGAAAGGATCTCGATACCTGATTATGTGTGAAATGTACACTTCGTATACAAAGAGAAGTAAATATTGATGTCATACTGCAGGAAATGTTGGGTCAGGATTAGACAGGATCAAGAAAATGTCAACATGACTCAAGTGGGACAAACCCATTGTATTTATCTCTAGAAACGTACGGATACATTTGTGTGTTTTTGGATGCTCTTGAATGTGAAAAGCTGCATTTTCCAGCAGAATTTTGACAGTGTTTTAGTCCAATATTCTTTAAACACCTTTTTCTATTGTTTTCAGTCCTCAGGGGGCCCGAGGACCTACAGATGCCTTCTACTTGGTTCCTGAACCAGTGGTGGCACCAAATAGCCCTATATGGTACTCTGTACAGCCTGTGAACGAGGAGGTGATGGAGCAAATGTTGACCCGAATATTAATGGTTAAAGAGGTCCAGGAAGCACATGCTTCATCTCGACTTTCTGCATATTAATCACATCTATATAACCACAATATCAAAACTGTGTACATACCCTTATCTGTAAAGCATGGTTAAAATGTGTAGATTCTTTGCTTTACCGTACTTTATATTCCACAGGAAAGGAGATTTGCTTTGAGTATACAAAGCATTTACTGACCACAATCTATGTTTATCTGTTTGTAGCAAAGCACATTTTGGAGATGAAATGTTTGTTTTTGATGATAATTTAATGCTGACATTGAGCACTGCATGTACAGTGCTAACATTCTTGTTTTGGAGTAAATTAAGACTCCAAATTTATTTAATTTTATGTAAATATTTTGCTTTGGTCACTTATTTTTCATACAAGCAAATACATATGAGGTCACTTCCTGTCACAAGTCTTGGAATTCTAAAATATGTACCATGTGAAATACTGTACATATGAAATAATTGTTCGTTTGTAACAAGCGCTTAGCAATTGTATAATTTATTAATCAGTTTAGTGCAATGCAGCCATAATCATGTTCTTAATGAAACATGCTGAAATTATGGAATCGTACTGTTTTTTCTTTTCTCCTTTACAAAAGGATGATGCTTCCATGATGGGCCTGGTCACAGAGAAAACAAAAACAGTCTTTTCAAAAAATGATAAATGTTGTATCCCTTATTCTGAGAATAACTGAAAGATAGAAGTTTTGTTTTGTATGTTTTTTTTTTTTTAAACAAGTGTAAACTGGGTTCATAGGAAGCTTCAGAATTGTTGGATTATTTCCAGCTTTTGTGTTTGACGTTGTGGGTGTATTTGTGCCTAAAGTAAAATGTCACTACATTTGACACTTTAACACCTACTTTTGTGCATACACAGAATGATTGCACATCATGCTGAGAAAAACTAACTATACAACCTTACCTCAAAATCCAGTCATGCCGTGCCTTAACACAATCCAGGCACTTGGATTTATTTCAGTGGTGACTGTAATGTAAATTTTGATTACTTGTGTTTTTAGTAAGTTCACTTTTACAGGGAGATTTGTATATTTTCACAGAAAATTTAACATGGAAATCACTGATTAATAGGAAAATGAGTTTGTTATATCTGATGTATGCTAGATTTCTGGTATCTTTGTTTAATACAGATTGAGCACTAATTTTGATTTGAAATAAAATTGCAATTGAATGTATTATGTTGCCTTTAGAAAAATAATTTACATTACATTTTTTTTCAATCGCATTGATGTTGGATGGCTGCACAGTATTTTTTACTGTATGGGTTGTGTTTTTAATTGAGCCTCCTTTCGCTCACACATCTATGTAGAAATGTACTCAAAATGCAGTTTAATGTATGCATCATAATGGATGGCCAGTGCAATTGTATTATACGATATTTGTAAGGTTACAAGCTATCATTGTATTATAAAAAGTAACATCTTTCATATGGAGTAATGTGCAAATAATCTAGACCGAAGGCACATAGTATCTGCTGTAGGAAATGTGCAGGTAGAATGGATGCAAAAGTGGAAGAATTTAGAACGGATTGCTTTTTCCTTGTCTATTCTCAAGCATTATATGATGCAACACAAAGTTGGTGGTGGAGCATGGGGGGTTGTAGCCATGATGTTTCTTGGATGAGATGTTTTACTTATAGATGGACAGCAATTTTAATCTATATGAAAGCACTCGGCTGCCATGTTGGTGTAAGTATCCTGTCAAACCCTTATTAAAGAAAATGAAGTATATCTACAACCACAAATCCAGATTGTCTCTGGTCATAATACTAATTCATGAGTTCTAAAGCATGGCCATAGGTATTTGCTTACTACTGTAAAACATGGTACTAATAACTTTAGCCTGTAGCCCTGACTTCGTAGCACGTTTCTCTTAAAAGCTAGGCTATTGAGGGAATTGTGATGTACCTCCTGTACCCCGATGTAGAACATCTGATCAGGGCAGGCTTAGGCATATATGTTCTGTCATTGTTATCTTGATTCTGTTCAACAAAATCTCTACCAAATCACTGCCTCTTCCCTTATCATTTGTGCCCTTAAATCCATAGGGAAGGGTAGGGCATAGACTAACTCACAGTCTGATGGGTAGCCTGTGAAGTGATGCCATAAAGTCTATTTGGGGCCAGCCCCAAGCACTAGCACTAAAACTAAAACACCTGGACTCCCTTTGCAGTCATTTGCTGGTGACTCAAAACTTGAGTTTTTAAGATCCCATCATATTGGATTGTGGGTCTTTATAACTTCAGACTCCTTGCAGAGCTCTGCTTTGTGATATGTTACAACAACAACTTTTACAGATAAACCACTTTTGTGGTATCTTTTGTGTCCATCCTTAAGTGTTCAGTGTAGCTAGGAGCTCTAATTTGTTCACCTGCAGGTTTCCTAGAGCATCAGGGATGTGTCTGTAGATATCGTCTGACATTCGGGTGTGATGAGAGCCCCTGTTCTGGGTTCTTTAACTCTATACACCAATGACAGTCTAACAAATGACGGATGCAGGACCAGGTTGTCTAGCGATGCTGTTGGTATGCCCCAGGTCTGCAGAAGAAATGCTTTAAAGGGTCTTAAATCCCAGTGGGCTGCAATTGTTGCTGATGTTATCCCAGAAAGGACATGATGCTTCTCACAAAGATGAGAGATCTGAGAAAGATACTCCTGATAGGAGTCTCAGATTTAAAATCTATCTTGTCATCTGGCAAAAAGGCCTTCCCTAACTGTATAGGATTATTCCAACGTTTGCCCTCGTCTGATTTATTTTTTGTGCCAAACTAAGAAAGTTACAGTGTGTAATAACACCCATATTAAAAATTAGCAAAAATTAAGTTAAAACCCAGGGGTTCATCACAGGCAGGATCTATTGTATAATAATAATAAAAGTGCCTTCAACAATCTAGTTTTCAGATAAAATAGAGCTGCTTATTCAGTAACATCTGCAAGTTTTAAAATTTAGATTTGTATAAAAAAAAACAAAAAAAATGTAGACCATTGGGGTCACTGTTGCTCCGGCTCCTATTTGGTTTTTCCTGTATTTTAATTACCCCTGCTGACACCTGTCCAGTGCCAAAAGCACCTACAATGGGAATGTGAGGATAAGAACTCGACCATGGAGTAATGGAAGAAGCTGGCTTAGTCTGATGAATTGTTTTCATTTACATCATGTGGAGTCCATGCCTCAAAAGGGTCAGGGCTGTTTTGGCAGCAAAAAGGGGGACCTACACAATATTAGGCAGGTGGTTATGTTATGACTGATCCGTGTACGTTAAGATCCTTTTATCCTTTCCTGGTAAGTTTTAATCCTGCAATCATGAACCAGAACTCTCTCTAAAGTATCCAGTACTGTACACAATACTCCAAGTAAGGTCTCACCAGTGCTCTGTACAACAGCATGAGCACTTCCATCTTGCTACTGCTAATACCTCTCCTTATACAACCACGCATTCTGTTAGCATTTCCTGCTGCTCGATTATAGTGTCTACATACATTTAAATAATCTGAAATTATTACTAGACTCTGGTGCCAGTAAAGTCTTTGTGTTTGTTTCTGGTGAACATTCATATACATTAGGGCTTGACAAACTTGTTTTGAATCTAGGAGCCAGCTTTTTTCTTTTTTTAAAGTTATTTTGAATAACAAATTAATGATGTCCCAAGAGAATCCCCCCCTTCACTTAAATATAGGTCCACTTTCCTGGAACCCTTATTTATTTATTTTTTAAATACTTTTTGGCTTTTCTTTTTCCCCCCACTCTCCTCAGACGTGACGATCCTCTCCCCGTCACAAGGAACTATTCTGACTCCGCCCCCTTGAGCGCCAAGTCTCGAAAGGGGCGGGACGAAGAAACTCACTGAGGCGCTGCCACTCAACAAGCAAGGTGTGTGCAAGCCGGCTGCCTAATAAAATTAAAGCGGTCGGCGTGCGCACACACCGGTCTTACCACCTCGTGCCGCACTACGTGACCACGTGAAATTAATTTCTCAGTTTTTTCTTTTTATATTGCTGTTTTGCACCCCATTTATTCATCAAATTATTTTAAATAAAAAATTCTTTATCTGATTAATCATTAACCCCTTAATGACAAAGCCTGTACATGTACGGGCTCAAAATGCATTGTCCTTAAGGGGTTAAAAACAATCAGCCAACTAATTGATTATGAAAATAAGTTAGTTGCAGCCCTAGTAAAGTTCTCTTGTACATTGACCTCACTTCCAGCACACCTATCACACCTTACTCGATCATATCATATCATTCCAATCACACACACACCACTCCTACCACCCCCAGCCACCACACATCACAACTCACTCCTATCACACTCCGCCACCACACATCACAACCCACTCCTATCACACCCTGCCACCACACTTCACAACCCACTCCTATCACACCCAGCCACCATACATGCCAACTCACTCCGATCACACATCACACCCCGCCACTGCACATCACAACCCACTCCTATCACACATCACAACTCACTCCCATCGCACCCAGCCATCACAATCCCAATTCACGCCGATCACACCCAGGCATTGCGTATCAGGCCCTTCATAACCAGCTATTACACCTCACTCCCAGACAACTTCTTTCTTCCTCCTCGTTACCTTGAGCAGAGCTAGAAACTCCAGAAGATGCAAAACGGGGCGGGCCAGACAAGCGGAAGCAGGCCAGGAACGGAAAGGAAGGTGTGCGTCAAGACAGACACACTGGGGGGGGGGGTTGGTGGCTGGGAGAATGAGAGAGGTGGTAGAGAGGGGAAGCTCTGCCCTTTTGAGTCTGTTGCCGGCTCCCCGTCACAAAAGCACGGTGCATCTTGGAAGTTCATTTCCCCCCCCAAGATGCACCTCTACTTCATCAGGACAGGGAATCACCAAGCAGAAAACCTGGCTTTGGCTCCAGGATTTAAAGTTCCTTAAGGTCACCAGCATGAGACTTGTCTGGCATTAACCAATAAAGGACAGCTGCCATTTCTTGTTATATATATATATATATATATATATATATATATATATATATATATATATATATATAATAATTCCACTGTGATATAATGCAATACTACCATGATCACATCATGATTCATCTTGCATCATAATACTAATGGAGAACATTAATACAAATGCTTCAGGCCGTGTTACATATACAATTGAGTGAGCCCATGTAACCATGACTATAAGAAGAAGAAAATGACACCTTGTGACTGCATATTAATTTTTCTCAAGACATGCACACAAATATATTGCTGAATTTAAATACAGAGGCAGGAAATAATTTATGCAATAAATCATTTTTTTTTAATGGCATTAATACAAGTTATAATGCTTCCAAACTGATCCACAAGCTCCATTAATATACTGCATTATAAATCTAGAAAAGAATGTGAATGTAGTACCCTATCTGGTGAGAAGAGTTGCTACAAATGAGTAAATGTCATTGAAGCATAAATGTTCTGGAGCATTTATTTTAATGTGGGGCTACCCCCTTAGAAAAGTAAGTGAATCAGAAAATATTTTAGTATTTCTGTTTCATATATAGAACGGTGAAATATTGCCCTGTATTTATTACAAAGATCAAGAAAGGGAATCATAGCCATTCTTCATTAACTTATACATGCAGCAAACTAACGGAAAGAAGCTGCCCTCAAAGCAAATTTAGGGAAGTTACTTGCATTTGAACTGCAATCACAATTTTTTTTTCTAATTTACAATGCTACAGTTTAATTGGAAAAAAGTAGGCTAGCAATAAAGAAAAGAATGTGGTTCATTTTATAAACTCCCAAATCAGAAAATCTGAAATCAATGTGACACTTGTATCATGTTTTATTGTGCTTTATTAAGACACTGTGAGAAATATTTATAGAACAAATATACATAAACATTCATATACCACAAGGAGATTTTCTGAATTTGCAGTTTTAGCTTCAAGTAACTTGTGTTTTCACCAATGACATGTCCAATACAAATTAAAATACAGTGCAGCCTTTCAAAAATAAATAAATAAAAAGAAAGCAGCATTCAAAGACAACAGCCAACAATCTTTATTCTATCATTACAACTAATCTAAAGAACAATTACCAATTAAAGTAACCACACACACCTAGTCAGTTGAAAATATGTTTAATTTAGCTTTAGAATAATTGCCTTTAATATTCCTTTAAACATAAGGCAACACAACTAGTGAATTAAGCAAAACAAAACAACTATCACACACCAAATTTGGAAAAGCACACATCATGCAGTGCTTGGAAATTGTTATACTGCTCAGATTATTTTTCCCTAGTAGGAAACATTTAGCACATTTGGTTCTCTTGATAACCTGTTGTCTTGGACTGTCTGGATGAATATCAGTGCTCATTTTCAAGCATTTAACAAGGCAGTGGATCTAATCACACCTATATTGAAGGGGGAAAAAGTGTTAAAGTGTCCATATATTTTTATTGATTTAATTTCCATACCAGAGTTTGATACTAGACAAATAAAACTACTCAGTTGAGTAGAAACATTTTTCAGCAATGATTTTACATTTAAAAAATTGCTGCATTTAAACTTGTGACATTTCAGTATACCCTCCCATCCATAGGTCTATTCTCATTCACACAACCCTCCTACCATAGAAAAGTATTATAACTATTACAAATTTTAGACATAATACAAATATTTTAAAATAATGATTAAATTAAAAGCAAAAATAAAATTCTGTTTCTTAATAAATTCTAGGGAAAAACACAGACATTTAAAATAGCAGCTAATGGATTTGGGCACAAACCAAATGAAAATAAAGGGAAAAACACTTTTTTCTAAAACGATTCCATTTACACAGCAATATAATAAGGTATACTTAAGCATACCCAATAGACAAATAAAAAGGTTACTTGATAAACTAGGTATCTATTTACAAAAAGAAAAGTTTGATATTATGTAAAATAAACCTTGTGAGATTCCTCTAGCCTAGATGCCATCAGACAACTTAAAGACATTTAATCTCGCTTAAAACTCAGGGTTCGTTATATAAACACGCAAGTTGCTTATTACAGGGAAAAATCTGGAGCAACTCAGACATTTGTCCTGCCCATCTTGCAGGATTTAACCTCTGTAAAGCATAACCAAGTTAGATGAAATGTTTCCCATCACTGTAACGCAAGTGATTACTAAATAAACCCTCTAGGTACCTAGGTTTGGAGTCTCTTTAAAGACCCCAGTCATCTATTGGAAGATACAGATTTGAAGGAAAAGGAAATAGCAACACATCTACAGCATATAAGGTGTATGTATTTTACTCACTGTTGAAGAGATTCAAGCCCAGGAGGTAGGTTACAGCCTGTGTACGCTCCATTTACTATGCAGTATTCAAGTAAAGCACAAATGCATGGATCCTAGTAGCAGTAAAGTAACAGAAAATGTAAATAAAAATTAGTCACAAGATGAGAAAAAGTAAAATCATAATAGTACCGGAATTTCCAGTAACATGAGATTCCAACAGTTTTAACTGCTCAAATGGCACATTCCCTTGCCATTCCCTATAGTATGAAAGCAAGACCATCCTCCTATCCAGGCAGGGCATAAGTACCTACTGCATAGCTTTTTAGGATCACCAAATCTTTAATTCCTACCTACCTGGGAAGGATTGTGTGCTTTTAATGCGTACAAATTATAGTTGGTTTTGGTACTCTTTGGGGGGGGGGGGTCCTTGGGACATCTATTTCCCCTCAGGTCAATGGGCAGACCAGTTGCTTTCTCCGTAGCTTTGGTCCTTGGCTTGGGTAATTTAGCGGAATGGTTAAAGGCAAGGAGTCAACAGATCCTAGTAAGGCATGATGTCCAGCTGTTGCTGGTGCAGTTATGCATAAATTGCCCATTTCTGTAGAATCACTGGGCTCTTCAAATTGTATCTAGATTTGGAATGAATTTGAATCTGACCACGCCCTCAACAAGACAAGATTGTGCTGTTGTGGCATCCAAGAAGCAACTGTTCTGGTATTTGTTGCATAGTGAACACTCTTCTGAGAAGGCTTTCCACAAGATATGGAGTCTTTGTGGGATTTTTTGCCCATTCATCCAGTAGAATGTTTGTATGGTCAGGCACTGATACTGGACAAGAAGAGTGAAATCTGTCAGAGCTGCAAAAAAAGGGGGGGGGGCAAACTACCTATTAATGTCTATGTATTTAGAATCTGATGTCAATATAGTGTATTTACCAGCAGGCTTGTCCCAGGTAGCAGACACAGAGCTGGTGGAATGTGCCCTTGCATAAGCAGGAAGATCTTTACTTGGAGCAGGACTGGTATAGCCTATCTACACCTGGTATATCCTATGTTACCAATCAATAAAATCTTGTTTTTCATTATATTTCTAGTAGCCTTTGTTACTACACTGGAAATTTTGAGGGTACTCATAAGAGTATGTACTACTCGCCCTGCCAGAATAGAAGGAGCTTGCTCACTTTCATGCTATGGAATGGAATTCCCAGATGAAATGTAAGGATTTTTTTAAGCAACATTTTAGAGTGCATACGCCCCAAAGAATTGCCAGCATGAGCTACTTTCCATAATTTCTATCATCACCTTTTTACCACAATAGGTTTCAAACAGGGTTGCCATGAGGAGCATTTTTTCCAGTGTGCATTTATTTACAAAGCATACATGTAAAGATTACATTGGTTACGTATTGAACAGTGGTGTAATGGATCTTAACGGATTGTAACACCAGACGTTTGGCAGTCCTTTTCAATGATTAAACAATTTGTGTACATACTCTGACAAGGACGTGTGGATTTCCCAGAACAATGAGCAGTGCCTTTGGTCTAGTTGTTGCAACATTATACCGTTTTGGATTGGTCAGAAATCCCAGAAAATATTTTGAATCATTATACAAAGAATCCTCACATGATCGCACCTATTAAAAATAAATAAAATCAAATTAACAGGGAAACGAAACATGACAGCACCTATACAAGTATACCCCAAATTATTGATAATTGTTGACCCGGGCACGTCATGGCTTTAAACGGTGTTGTTGAATGCCTTGGCATAAAATGTTATAAAATAAAAAAAAGTTATTAAAAGTAAACATCCCATGGGCTGTCTACTTTAAATAAAATGTATGATTTGATGGGGTAAATTGAATTTGCCGGGTTAAACAATGTCCCAATTAACACACTGGGAAGGATGACCACGTCACTCAGGTGATGTTGCTTAACACATATTGGGGTGTTGTGTGACATATACCAGGTCCTGTAAATTCATACCTAAAGTACGTGTGTGGGAAAAATACAAACACAAAATACTACTGTAAACTTTGACAAAGGCTGGTGGTAGAATTAATGCATGGAAAGAGTAAAAAATAGCAGCATTTGAACTACCCTGGGGTGTCTAGTTTTCAGAAATATGTGGTTTTATTGGGCACACTGAATTGGCCAGGCTCAAAGATGTACCAAAAAGGACATGGGCAGTGGATCACCAAATGTCAAAGTTCAACATTGAAAAATGTGCATGCCCCAAATGCGGCCCTTTTGCCCCCAAGCAGCCAGGCAAACCCATGCAAGTGGGGTATAACTGTACTCGGGAGATGTTGCTGAACAGATATTGGGGTGTTGTATGACAGCGACATATACCAGGAGCTATAAATTTATACCTAAAATGTGTGTGGGACAAAAACACATTCTGCAAACTTTGATTTGGAAAAAATGGTTTTGAAATAGCAAAAAGCTACTTGTACTTATTGCCCCATAACGTGCAGAAAGCCCTTTTCCCCCTCAATTTTTGACTGTATTTTATACTTTTTTTTTTATAGTAAATGATATGATACAATCAAACTGTATTTGATCAAAGGATACAATTAAAATCCCAAGATGAAGCCTAACCTTCAAGTGTCACTAAAATGAGCCACCCACAGATGCGCCATCTTAAAATATTTTTCTCCTTGATCAAGAGACATACACATTGCCACTGCTTGGTATTCCAAATGATCCAGATGAATGGTAATCTGCAAACAGAGGCCATTTGTGCATATAAACATAGCACACAGGTGTGTGGATCTGTCTCCATTTTGAAGAAAGTGTTTTTTCCAATAAATATTAAAAAAGCCAAAAAAAACCAAAACCACAGCCACAAAAGCAGTCTCATCATCAGTCGCATTTGTTTTGCTTTCTCTTTTGGGAACTGCAAACAAATCTTGAGACAAGCACCTTGGTTGAAACTAGGTGATGTCACAGATGACTTGCAAAATCAGCGTGTCTGACATGATTGCCTCTCAAGTGCTCAGCAAAGAGGACAGAGCCTCCAACTGAAGGAAATACAGAGACTGAAGCTGGGAGAGATGGTCTCATTATGACTCCCCCTCTGCTATATGCTAAGAATCCCCTCGAGGAGTAAGGTTTCTTCCTTGAGAATCTAGAACCATAGGATTCCTGGCCCTTCGAAGCCCCAGAAATGAAACATTCCTTTCAGTACTTCCTTTCCAGACGAAGCCAGAACTTATCCCAGGGCTTGACAAATTTGTTGTGAATCTAGGCGCCAGGTAAAAAAAAGTTAGGAGCCAGGACAGTTGGTCAGGAGTGATCTGATCATCATCAGCACACTTACTAAACTCACAGCGTTTGACCTGGAAGCACCCTGGACTTTCAGGTCAGTGCTGTTTTATTTTTTTTTATTTTTTTTTTTTTTAACTCTTTCGATGCTGATGTTCCATTGGAGCACAGCATTGACTGATATTTAGTCCCCACAAGCTTGTGGGGACAAATGTTAACCCCTGCAATGCCACAAATGGGTTATACACAATTGTGACATTGAAGGGGTTAACGCTGCACTGTCACTCTCATGGAGCGATCAGGCAGCAGGAGAGGGTTGGGCTGCTATCCACACTCATGGGGAGACCAAAGAACCCTCTCCCCTGTCCCTGAAGCTGCCTCTGGCAGCTGGGACTCAATTGCTGGTCTATAGACCAGACATTGCAGGGAGGGGAGTCTTTGATGACTGCTGTAGGCTTCCAAGCCTACAGGAATCATCAATGGGCTTGTGGGGGCTTCCAGGCAGACCACCAGCAGCAGAGCCCCGTACAAAACGGGAATTAACCCCTAAATGCCGCGATGCCCCTAAATCGCGGCATTGAAGGGGTTAATGCTGCACTGTCGCTCTCATGGAGCGATCAGGCAGCAGGGGGGTGTTGGGTCAGGTCCCCACACTTGTGTGGGGACCCAATCAACTCACAACCCCCTTCCCTGAAGCTGCCTGTGGCAGCTGAAAACACAATTGCTGGTTTTGCAGCAACCGCGTTTTCAGCCTACAGGCTCACTCCGTGGGAGTGATCTCAGGTTCGGGGGCGGGCTCGGAGTGGCTGTGCTGTCTGCCCAGACTTCTGGGCGGACAGCAGCAGCAGCGCCCCCGTGTGGTGACTCAGCCTCTTACATCCACAATTTTTTCTGGATGTAAGAGGCTGACAAAACCTAGGCGCCAGGACAAAATTCTCTGTCGCCATGGCGCCCTGGGATTTGTCGAGCCCTGACTTATCCCCAGTAGTATATTCCAGCAGAGACTATTTCTCCTTTACTAAAGAAATCCTTACCTGGAAAGGGGATAGCCAAAAGTTTCATCTCAGAAGTACTGTCTTCAGACTAGCGCTTCCACCATAAAAGCTCTACGAGCCAAATCTCTCACGGCTGCGGACCTTGCTGCCAGTGCAGTAGTTGCCTAGTTTTATTCACATCTCATGCTAAAACCCCCACATTTAGATCCTCCTCTACTTGCTGAATTAAGGTGATGACCTAGCAAGCCGCAAGTGAAGCAGCCCCCTTCAGTTCTCCTGTCCCTAGCATCAGAGAAATGTGCAGCACCTTCAATTAGAAGAACAGCCGTTTTTCTGCTTTGGCTATGGTTGCATCCACCCAAAGGAAGACCAGTGAAACAGAATTTTTTTCAAACTCTAGTCACTGGAGAACCCCTCCTGATTTTTAAATGTAGCACTAATAGGTCCCTAGGATGACATATGCATCGCCTTACCAGCAACCAGTGCACACGCGCCATACATTTCTACTGCAATTTATTGTCCATCTTGGTCATATGTGATAGCCTGTAAATCACCTATTCACCTTCTCAAAGTCTCCCAGTAAGCCAGACAACTCCCTACTAAAAGCAACCTACCAAGCCAGACAACTCCCTGCTAACGCAACCTACCACTTTATGGGATTCTTTCTGCCCCTTATGCTAAATACAGCTCCAGCAGGTATCAATTTATATCTACAACTGTGTAAGCCTCCCGTTGCACTAATAGCTTTCCGTTGTTGTAAGAAGCTTTAGAATGTGTCATCATAAATTCAAGATGTTAATTAACTCTCATAACCATAGTGATTTGAGGAGCAGTCGTAGTCATATATTATGCTAACATATTAAAATGTAATTTCACAAACAAAAAAGGTACCTACCATTGAAATAATGATTACCAAGAATTCTTGACCTTGGAACTCTTCTACAGACCCAACTTTTATGTCTGAAAGATCCACAGTCCTAAGCAGAGTCCGTATTTTCTCAACCTAAAGAAATAAAAATAAACTCATCAAGGAAACTTGATTTTACACTTAAAACCTTTCTGGTACTATGCGTGTTCAAAATGAAAGCTCCATAAGATGTTCAAAACACCAATACATCTGGACTAGTCACGTCATTCTCAGAACCCTTTTTTTGTGCCCTTGTGTGATAACCTGAAACGATCAAAACATTAGGTAAAATTTATGCATGTATCTTTTTTTTTTTTATAAGACACAAAAGGTAAAACTTCAGATCATTACTGATTACCCAGCCCCATGAGCAGGTTATCATGCTCATTGATAAAAGGAAAGAATTATTTTGATTAATGAAAACCACAGTACCTAGTAAACAAAATGCATGGGAATCAGCCATGTCAACTGGATGGCACATATTCCTAGACCTGAGAACACGTGCTGTTCTGCAGTTTTTCTATCATTTACAGGGCCCCAAAAACTTATAGTAAAACAGTTTGTAAATAATCACAGAAACTGAAAGGAAAATTAGATCTTCAGATGCGGATAAAAAACTACTATAACCTTATGGCAACGTGAGACACGCAGAACGAAATTTCCCTTTCCAGCTCCTACTCCAACCACCCTCGGCAAGCCACCCAGTATCTCCGAGTTAAAGACAGAATTGAATGATGACAGATAAGAACCATTCGGCCCATCTAGGTATGCCCATTTGACCTGATGTAGAGACTTAGACCTTAATCAGTCCTTGGGCTTGTCTTAGATTTAGGATAGCTTAATGCCTACTCCATGCATGTTTAAAATTCCCTCACTGTATTAGTCTCTACAACTTCTGATGGGAAGCTGATTATTTATATATACACATACATATTGTATGTACAGTGGGGCAAAGAAGTATTTAGTCAGCTACCAATTGTGCAAGTTCTCCCACTTAAAAAGATGAGAGGCCTGTAATTTTCACCATAGGTACACTTCAACTATGAGAGACAGAACGGGGGGGAAAGAATACAGGAAATCACATTGTAGGATTTCTAATGAATTCATTGGTAAATTGCTCGGTAAAAACAGACCTGTAATATCTTCTTTGAGGGTCTCCTCTGTCCCCCACTTGTTACCTGTATTAATGGCACCTGTTTGAACTTGTTACCAGTATAAAAGACACCTGTCCACAACCTCAGTCACACTCCAAACCCCACTATGGCCAAGACCAAAGAGCTGTCGAAGGACACCAGAAACAAAATTGTAGACCTGCACCAGGCTGGGAAGACTGAATCTGCAATAGGCAAGCAGCTTGGTGTGAAGAAATCAACTGTGGAAGCAATTATTCGAAAATGGAAGACATACAGGACCACTGATAATCTCCCTCGATCTGGGGCTCCACGCAAGATCTCATCCCGTGGTGTCAAAATGACCACAAGAATGGTGAGCAAAAATCCCAGAACCACACGGGGGGACCTAGTGAATGACCTGCAGAGAGCTGGGACCAAAGTAACAAAGGCTACCATCAGTAACACGCTACCCCGCCAGGGACTCAAATCATGCAGTGCCAGACGTGTCCCCCCGCTTAAGCCAGTACATGTCCGGGCCCGTCTGAAGTTTGCTAGAGAGCATTTGGATGATACAGAAGAGGATTGGGCAAATGTCATATGGTCAGAATGAAGCCAAGGTAGAACTTTTTGGTAGAAACTCAACTCGTCGTGTTTGGAGGAGAAATAATGCTGAGTTGCATCCAAAGAACACCATACCTACGGTGAAGCATGGGGGTGGAAACATCATGCTTTGGAGTTGTTTTTCTGCAAAGGGACCAGGACGACTGATCCGTGTAAAGGAAAGAATGAATGGGGCCATGTATCGTGAGATTTTGAGTGAAAACCTCCTTCCATCAGCAAGGGCATTGTGGCTGGGTCTTTCAGCATGACAAAGATCCCAAACACACCACGCCCAGGCAACGAAGGAGTGGCTTCGTAAGAAGCAATCTCAAGGTCCTGGAGTGGCCTAGCCAGTCTCCAGATCTCAACCCCATAGAAAACCTCTGGAGGGAGTTGAAAGTCCGTGTTGCCCAGCGACAGCCCCAAAACATCACTGCTCTAGAGGAGATCTGCATGGAGGAATGGTCCAAAATACCAGCAACAGTGTGTGAAAACCTTGTGAAGACTTACAGAAAAAGTTTGACCTCTGTCATTGCCAACAAAGGGTATATAACAAAGTATTGATATGAACTTTTGTTATTGACTAAATACTTTTTTTGCCCCACTGTATGTATGTATGTATGTATGTATACACACACATATTAAAAAAAAAAAAAAAAAAAAAAAAAAAATATATATATATATATATATATATATATATATATATATATATATATATATATATATATATATATATATATATATATATATATATATATATATATATATATATATATATATATATATATATATATATATACACATACATATACACACACACCATTCTCTCAGTAAAGAAAAACACGGTACTACACAAGCTGTACACAAACATACCTGTTTCCTATATGGAGCAATTACACCAATGTCCTTAGGCGACACAGATGTTGTGATTTGTTTAGCAAGAACGCAGCAGTACCGCATGACCTGAACAGCTTCTGAGGGGTTGAACCAGGAAGGATTGTTCCCTTCACGCATTTCAGTTCCCTGAAGTAGGAAGTGAGGGAAGAGAATTGCAGAATAATTCAGTCACATTTGGATACATAGATTGTGTTTGAAATGTTTGTATTACAACCCGTTTAATCAACAAGAGATGTGAAGATAACAGTGTGTTTGCTCAACAGGATTCCATGTTATTGATCCGATTTTGTAATTTTGTTTATTATAAAATCTTCTGACACTAATTGGGACGAATACCTATATAAATATATGCATTTATCCGCCTAGGTCCAAAGGTGACAATGTACCAGGATACTAACACAAGCTTTTTACCTCTTTATCCCTACAACTGCACCAGTTTTATCCAGTCAAAAACAGAAGAGCTGGACCAAATGCGTAACTTCACATTAATCAATAGTGAATTAAAACAAATATAGCAATTAGTGCTTTGCTTCTACAGATGTATTCCGAGCCCACATTAATATTTCAAGTGTCTTTACATGCATGTTCATTTCCTCTCATCTTTCTGTGGGATTTTAACCGCAACTCTGTCTGAAAACACATCCTCTAGGTGACTCCCCAGAAATTAAATAGCCACATCTCTACATTGTTTAGAATTCTCCATTCCTCTATCTCATTATCAGATTACCAATAAGACTGTTTAAATAACTTTGATTTGGAAAATGAATACGGAAGATAAATGCCTACCCTCACACCATGGAAAATTAAAGGGAAGCCTTTACTTGGTAGCTTGTCCCATCTCAAAAGCCGGTTTACAACACAAGGGTCAGCACATACTTCTAGCTCTTTGTGGTAAAACAGCCTGGAAGGGAGCTGAAGTAAGGCAGTGTGTGATCTGTAGTTCTTCATAAGCTTTGTGATCTGACAGTAAGAAAAAATACCCTAATATTAGTATTTACACCCAAAAGTTGGAGAAGCAGGGTTTTCTTACTATTTTTTCATTGATACAGTACCATTGTTTATTCAAGGGGTATGACAAAACTAAAATTCACAGACTAAGCAACCCATTAGGCAAATAGGGCTCTACTCACAAACTTACACTCTAGAGGGAATGGGGTGAAGAGAAACATAAGGTATGGAGAAAGGGGAGATATTTTCCCATGGAGGGATGTATTACTGGCGGAAAAGTTTATTGAATAGTGAGAACTGGAGATGATGAATATTAGATGTCTGTGCAACACAAGTGAAGTCTTATAAGCAGGAAAAGGAATAGGTGATAAGAAAAAAGGACAGAAGAATTGAAAAATTGAATAAGGGAGTATTTTGTTATGAGGACAGAAAGGTATGGAGGGGGAGTGTATTAATGCAAGGCTTTATATGTTAGTACCAGTATTTTTTATTAAATTCTTGAGTTAATACTGAGCAAGAAATATAAGCCTAGCAGCAGCATTTAGGTTGTTGCAGAGGAGAGTTTTGAGACAGAGGAAAGGCTATCAGAAGAGTGTTGCAATAGTCAAGACACGAGATAAGGGAATGAAAGAGGATTTTTGTGGCTTCTTGGGTAAAAATTGGGCAGATGTGAGGTTTTTTTTTTCAGGTGCAAGCGACAGCACCTGGCAAGGTATTGAGTGTAAAGGATGAAGGAGAAGGTTGAGTCAAAATGACTCCAATCATTGGGCCTAGTTAGTAGGAGTGATAGCTGTATTGTCAGGTATCTAACAACACATTTAGGATTATGTTTTTGCAATACAAACCAACAATGGATTGTAGTTTCCACACGCCCCGTACGTGTCTTCGTCTCTTAAATACAATGGTCTAGACATCAACCTTTCCAAAAGAGATATGTTCAGCCCATATGCCAAGGCAATTCTAGACTTTACCACAGGCCCAAGCTGCATCGGGTCACCAGCAAGAACAATCTGTTAATACAAGACATAGACCTGTATGAATAGCAGGTAGGAAAACAGGACCATACATGGCAAGAATACTCACCTGTCCATTCACTTCAGAGATCAGACCTAGAGGTATAAGACACTCTGGTTCACTAGCTTGTCCTGCTTCATCCACAAACACATGAGTGAAATGTCCAACCCTGAAATGGTTATAAATATTTCATATATAAGTAGAATGATGGATAGAGGTTTTCTTTATAAATAACTCCTATGTTTTGAAATGGTCTCATCAACACAAAAAAAATACTTTTACTTTTCTTTATCCTACATTGTATGTAGATGACATTAAGCTAACATACAAGGCTGCAACGGGTATTTAAAAAGCAACAGTATACATACAGCTTTACAGCATAACAGTAAATGCACGCACACAAAAAAATAAATAAATCCATCTAATCTCAACACAAACTATGTTCTGCTTTTTTGGCTGTACTCTGTAAACCATTATCATCAAAGTAGCATAACTAACATTACATATTTTAAATATTAATATGCTTAAGAGGGAAATAAGTAACTCACCTTAAGCCTATCTGGTAAAACATGCCTGCACTACTACAAGTGGAAATGATAATGCGAAAACGTGAGGCTTTACGGATATCTTCCCCAGCCCTACAGTATGGCTTCACAACATCTGGAATGCTCTGAAACAGAACAGACTTAAAGATGTAACAAACACACAACAAAAGTGTGCTCGTGTATCTTTTGTTTAGGAGTATTCAATGTATGTAAAGCTTATGGCATTTTCTGTTGTCACCAAAAAGTTGACCAAAAAGTCTAGACACCCCTGTTAAAATGCCAGGTTCTTGTGATGTTAAAGAATGAGAAAGATAAATCATGTCAGAACTTTTTCTCCTTTAATGTGACCTATAATGTGAACAATTCAATTGCAAAAAAACCCAAATCTTTGAGGGGGAACCCCCCCCCCAAAAAAAAACCTCACAATAACCTGGTTGCATAAGTGTGCACACCATCTTATAACTGGGGCTGTGGCTGTGTTCAGTATTAACCAATCACATTCAAACTCATGTTAAATAGAATTACACACCTGCCATCATTTAAAGTGACTGATTAATCACAAATAAAGTTCAGCTGTTCTAGTAGGATTTACCTGACATTTGCTTAGTTGCATCTCAGAGCAAAAACCATGGTGCGCAAAGAGCTTCCAAAGCATCAGAAGAATGTCATTTGCTTTAGATATACCATGGAACACAGTGAAGACAGTCATCATCAAGTGGAGACAATATGGCACAACAGAGACATTACCAAGAACTGGATGTCCCTCCAAAATTGATGAAAAGACGAGAAGAAACCTGGTCAGGGAGGCTTACAAGAGGCCTACTGCAACATTAAGGGAATTACTGGCAAGTACTGGCTGTGTGCTACATGTGACAACAATCTCCCGTATTCTTCATATGAATGGGCTATGGGGTAGGGTGGAAATCTTTTCTTACAAAGAAAGCATGGTGGTGGTAGCATCATGCTTTGGGGCTGTTTTTCTTCAGTTGGAACCGGGGCCTTAGTCAGGGTGGAAGGACTTATGAACAGTTCCAAATACCAGGCAATTTTGGCACAAAACCTTCAGGCATCTGTTAGGAAGCTGAAGAGGAAGTTCACCATTCAGCATGACAACGACCCAAAGCACACATCCAAATCCACAAAAGCGTGGCTTCACCAGAAGATTAACGTTTTGGAGTGGCCCAGCCAGAGCCCAGACCTGAATACAATTGACCATCTTTGGGGTGATCTGAAGAGGGCTGTGCACAGGAGATGTCCTCGCGACCTGACAGATTTGGAGTGCTTTTGCATAGAAGAGTGGGCAAATATTGCGATGTCAAGATGTGCCATGCTAATAGACGCCTACCCAAAAAGACTGATTGTTGTAATAAAATCAAAAGGTGCTTCAGAAAAGTATTAGTTTAAGGGTGTGCACCATTATGCAACCAGGTTATTGTGAGTTTTTGTCCCCCACCCCCTCAAAGATTTCAGTTTGTTCTGCAATTGAATTGTTCACGTTATAGGTGAAAAAACTCTGATATGATTTATCTGTCTCATTCTTTGACATCACAAGAACCTGGCATTTTAACAGGGGTGTGTAGACTTTTTATATCCACTGTAGTTGAGCTATATATGCGCTCTAGAAGCTTTTATGTATTTACATCAAAGGATATTACATTCACATACAGAGGTATACAGTGTACAATGCTCACCAAATAATTGCATTTA
The DNA here is from genome assembly GCF_027358695.1 of Spea bombifrons. Lineage (NCBI taxonomy): Eukaryota > Metazoa > Chordata > Amphibia > Anura > Pelobatidae > Spea > Spea bombifrons. Next base: position 57,334,288 of record NC_071090.1, read on the forward strand.
AGCCATTACTATAAAACACATATTTTTATATAAAACTAAGTGCTTTTTTAAAAAGTATCTTAAGATGTTCTCTGTCAGACACTACAATGCAGATGCATTCTACTACATAGCAGGGTGCAGTACCTCTTCTTGCCGGCTTGTGGCATTCATCCTCACCATGCTTCCAGGCTCAAGCTTTTGAGTTTCGTGAAGCCGTAAACAGACCAGATCAGCTGCACTATTAGAGGGTGCACATACCAAAATGCGACTGTCTGATCCTGCATAATGGATCTGCAAAAAAAGAAATTGAATTAAAACCCAAAGACTTAACAGTAACTCAGGAACTTTGATACGTGTAGTCCCAAATTGAAATATATAAAATACACACACACCCCTTCTGTGTTCCTACACTACAGAAATATGGATGACAAAAGGAGAGAGTGTGCATGTGACTGTATGCATAATGTACATGTTTGAGCTAGAGGGTGTATAAACTGTGGTGTGAATCCTCTCTGACTTTCTACATCATTGCATGTTTTTGCCCATGAACGTCAATAGGGCTTCAACAAAAAAAAAAAACAGATTCCGGATAACAAGTAGCCCAAGTGAAGAAACACACGTTTGTTTTTTTAATAGGTACATGACGCAGGTATCAAATAGCTGCCGAAGTTGTCTGTTGGATAAATACCGTATTTGCTCGATTATAAGACGAGGTTTTTTCCAGAGCAAATGCTCTGAAAAAATACCTCTCGTCTTGTAATCGAGGTCGTCTTCTAATCAGATCTCATTCTGCTTCGGCCGTGCTGCTTACCGGGCTTCGATCGCGAGCAGCGTCCAGGAGAACAGGAAGCTAGCACAGTCCTCCCATAACTCTGCCTCCCCCCTCCTTCCTCTGGGGGCAGGGCCAGAGACGTTGCTTGCACGGCCGAGCCCCTGCAGAAGTCTGCGAGTGGGAGATCTGCAGTTCAGGTAAGGGGGTGGGGGGGTTTGAGCGTGTGTGTGTACGTGTGATTAATGGAATGATGGAGTAATGGAGTATTTAAATGTTTGTGAATGAGTGTGTGATAGCATGGATGTGTAAGGGGGGTGGGGGTGGTAGCATGGCATAGGGAGGCTGTAATCACACTTCTAACATCCCCAGGTTCCAGCATGTACTGGCTGCCTTGGCTTGATAGGAGTGTGATTGCTGTTAGCAGTATATATATGCCTTTTATATAGCCCCATGATATGCCTTTTAACCCCCTATATGCCAGAGTGGCATATAGGGGTATAAGGCATATCATGGGGCAGAGGGGCATATAGGGGGTTAAAAGGCATATCATTGGGCACAGTGGCATATAGGAGGGTATAAGACATTTCTGATATGCCTTTTAACCCCCTATATGCCCCTCTGCCCCATGATATGCCTTTAAACCGCCTATATGCCAGAGTGGCATATAGGGGTATAAGGCATATCATGGGGCAGAGGGGCATATAGGGGGTTAAAAGGCATATCATGGGGCACAGTAGCATATAGGAGGGTAATAAGACATTTCTGGAGGCAGAGTGGCATATAGAGGGTTAAAAGGCACATCATGGGGCAGAGTGGCAAATAGGGGGGGGTATAAGGCATTTCTGGGGGCAGAGTGGCAAGCCTGGGGGCAGATGTGCATAACTGGGGGGGGGCAGGTTGGCAAATAAAAGGAAATAAAAAATATATTTTTCTTAATCATAGCTTTTATTAAATATGAAAATTAGTTTACATGAATTAATATGTACTAGTAAAACTTTTTTCCTATAGGGTAGTCTTATATTCAGGCTTTTTGTTTTTTTCCTAAATTAATATTTTGATTTTGGGGGGTCGTCTTATAATCGAGCAAATACGGTAAATGCTTCATATGGTTATTGACAGTAATTTTAGCCTACCTCTCAATACAGGTATTTATCCTAAAATCCAAAGAAAGAAGGCATAAATACCCTGCACACCAAATAAGTGAAAAAGCACCAAACATTGGTGTCCTTTCAGACACAATCTACATATTTCTAAAACCCACAAAACCTGACCAAAATCTTTGTGAAAGATATGCAGTGCGTACACATAATATATCTACCATTTAATTAGGGGGAAAAAAGTATAATTTACTCCCTCTTCAACTAAACACTGTAAATTGGAATAGTATGGGTTTCAATACAGTACTATCTTGAACAGAACAGCAGTGACTTGTGTTTAACCCCTTCGTGACAATGGCTGATTTTAACATTTCTGTGGCGCTTGCGTTAAACTGGAATTTTCTTTTTTCGCCCGTTTACTCAACCCACACAAGTTATGTTTTTTTTTTTCTTCCCGGGACAAGAAGGGCTTTCTTTAGATGTCATTATTTTGATTGTATCCTATATCACTTACTTTTTCTGACTTTTATGTGAAAAACAAAAGCTAGAAAAAACTTGCTAAATAGATTCTATTTGTCCTGAGTTTCGAAATACCCAGTGTTTTTATGTACGTTATAGGGCAATAAATACAAGTAGCGTTTTGCTATTTCAAAACCATTTTTTCCAAATCTGGTAATTCTTCCCCATGTGCCATTTCGGGCATCTTTGAATCCAGCCAATGCAATCTACCCCATCAAACCATATATTATAGAAGACTAGACACCCCAGGGTATTTCAAATGCTAGTATTTTAACTCTTTCCATGCACTAATTCTACCACCAGTCTTTGTGGTAGTCATTTTTTTTTGCGTTTTTCCCCCCAAAATCTCACAGTGCCGGTTGTAGCCTCTCTCTGGAATGATCACAGCACGTCCTGCGGTGGGAGTTCGGTGTCGCTGAATGCCTCGCTATCGAGGCATTTCAGCAACACCACTGATGTCCTAAACTCTTTTAAAACGGGCGTCCGTCGCCATACGCTGTATGATGGATGTTGACGCCACGGGGAGGGGCCAGACATGTCATCAAGGGGTTAAACAAAACAAGACTAAAGTTGCCACAGTAATGTACACAGACAAAATCAATTTCCTACTCTGTAATATGTGATAGACACCTGTAAAATGGCTTCTATGACGGTTACAGTCTTGCCTGTCCCCGGGGGCCCAAAGAGAATATATGGCGTTGGCCGGCATTCTCCACTCAGAACCCGCCTCACAGCCAGCTTCTGGTATTCATTCAGCATGGGATTGAAAAACTCATTCCTCTTTTTAACAGGTGAATCCTGGCCTGTAAACAAATGTATCTTAAAATCGACAATACTTATTTGTCATGCATACATTAACAAATCTGTCGACAAAATGGCTTAGGTAGAACTCAATTATTTGGAACATTAATACCACTACTATAAAGTTTACCTATGTAACCCTACACTTTACATAAGAGCACACCTGCTCTGATACATATTCCTAAACGGTGAATTACTATTTCTCTATAGGTTTATGTTGCCTACTTCCACATGCCACAGATGGCATTTATATTTCAGACACTGTTCCCTTCATACACAGTTGGTTACCATACATATTTTACTTGTAACATTTTCCATCAAAACATACACCTGTAAATTCTAAATTTGATTTAAGGTCATTACAGTAAGATCTACATCCAACCACAAGGGGAACAAGACATATTCTTGACCAACATATTCCCATAGAACAATTATTTAAAATGATACCGACCACTGTTAGTCTGGGTTGCCACAGTCACCATGTCATTGATGTACACAGCATTCCTTTCTCGTATTGTTTGATTAGAGCATGATTCTTGTGGCTTCTTACCCTAGGGAGGAAAGCAAAATCCCAAACTGCATGAAATTTACTAAGACAGCCAATCATCGCTTTAGGATAACTAAGCCATTTGTTAACCCCTTGAGCCCCCTATGGATATACATGTATGTCCTGAAAAAACATTTCATAAATTCCTTTATGACGTCATGTACATAGATGACACCTCCCTGCCACTACATGGGAGATCAGGCTGTCTTGACAGCATTGTTTCCCCCTGTCAGCAGAAGCCAGCATCACTGGCTTCCTGCGGACTCACTTCTGTAATGTCTGCTGGGCACCGTAAGCCGTTACATAAGGAATGGCCGATTGCGCACCCCCCCCCAGGAGATGTCACTGCTGATGTCAACCAAAAGGTCATTGCATGACAGGATGTCCCCTTCTAAAAATTATAGAAAAAATAAATTCAGTAAGAATAACAAAAAAACAAAAAGTGAGCTAAGTGATGTCATTGTGACATCATTGGCATAACAACTTTGTTCTAGAAGTTCCTAGGGGACCTCTATCCATACTGCACTGAAAACAGTTCCAAAAAAATATAACAAATAAAAAAAAACCATACCATTACATACGATTGCCCTAAGCTCTACAAGTATAATGTATAAAGCCCTGCTCCTATTCACTACCCCCAAACCTGTTAAGCCATAACTACTGTACCACACGCTACACTAGGGAGGCAGCGGGAGCTTATGGAGATGAATGCATGCTGCAAAAGTGGTGTACGATGGAGGGATTTGGGTTTTTAGAGAACTGGGTAGACTTTGCAGTCAGTAAGCTACAGACCCTATAGCAGAGATTGATTGCACCTCAATCATGAGGGGGTTGTGGTACTGCAGGGAGAAGATGGTTAAAGGGTTGGAAGTGATTTTAAACCAGAATGTGTGTCGGGTGAAGATAGCATTAACAGGGTAGATGCCGCCATACCAGGTTACATGTTTTATAGAAAGGATAGAGATGGTAAATAGCTTTGTAACAATGTGGTGGTTCACATTGGTGAGATATATATAGATATATAGAGCCCAAGGAACAGACATTTTGGATGGTGACACGAGTCCAAACCCCACCAAAATCTGTTTGATGGAGCAGTGGGGGCATCTCGAGATGAGGCTTGAAGAGGTCGTACATTATCTGGTGGAAGGAAGGCCTGTTGCCAAGTAGTGTCTATGACTGTTCTCAAGAAGGTAAGTCTAGAGGAGGGAAGTAACTGGGACTTGTGAAGATTCACTTCCCTGCCAAGATCCTGTAATATCGGAATAGTGCTGCTGACTTGGGACTGAAGGGTGGCAGGTGAATAAGGAGCCAGAAGCCAACGTCAAGGTAAGGTATAACCTTGATTCTTTTACATCTTAGATGAGCCATCACTACAGCAAATATTTTGGTAAAAACATGAGAAGTCAAAGACAGGTGAAAAAAAGGGAATGCTCAATATTAAAAGGTTAACAATCCCCTGAGGGCCTGGCAGAGCCAGATGGACATTTTTGATAGCCAACAGCAATAAGTACACGCAGCTACGCATTCTGGAAATCTTTTACAATTCAGTGGCAACTTCATTCTGAATTTAAACGGTAGGATGAACTTGTTCAGGAAATAGAGGTGATAAATCGAACAGATATGAGCTTAAAGAATCCTTAAACCACTGGCAACAAGATTACTGCTTAACAGACCCCTAATCTGACCTCTGGTGGAGGTACTAGCTCTTCATTTATCTGTAATTCCCGACTAACGTCCCAACAAAATTTAACCACTGTGAGGGTCTAGTGAAATAAGAAGCCACAAATCTATTACGGGGATGTCTGGAGACTGATCAGGATCTGTGGTGGTGGACCCCCAGACTGGACCGAAAAGAAGAAGTCTTCCATTGGAGGTCTGGCATCAGGATCTAAAGGGTTCTGGTAGAAACTCTTAGTTTTGGGCTTGGAGAACTGCCCTCCAATGTGTAAGGCTTGCCTTTATACAATCTGGAAGATCTACATGCCTCTTGATCACTTGAAGGGCAAAAGGAGCTCAATTTAAACATAGGAGGGCGTTTACGCTGTGGGAACTAAAATTTACCACCTGACAGACTCCAAGACACCATCTGGATCCTTACCAAATAAATCCTTGCAGTGGAAGGGGATACCACAGAGTCCATTTTTTGAAAAATAATCAACTGACCATGATTTTAACCAGAGGGCTCTGTAAGCCACAACAGTTAAGTTAGATTTATATATATATATATATATATATATATATATATATATATATATATATAGATATAGATATAGATTTACATATATATATATATATATATATATACACATATATATATACACACATACTGTAAAAGGGTGAAGCCGTATTAGTCCAGTAGACACGATGTCAAAAAATAGAGTATTGCAGAGTATGCGGCGATACCTTTTTTATTGGACTAACATAATATTAAAAAGACAAGCTTTCGAGAGTTATCCTCCCTTCATCAAGTCCGAAGCAATACTAATCAACATGATAGAGGTTACAACTTAAAAACAAGTGATGGTATAAAAGAAGGGTGGGGGGGGTTGAGCGGGGTGCCGTAAATAATAGGTCTGGAGGTGAGAAATACAGAGAGGTAGAGAGATAACCAAGGGACAGAACAAATAAACTTAGGGAAACCAATAACCACAGTAAAAAATCAAAGATAATAACAGCAACAGCAACACACATTGGATGTTTAGATGAAGTTCATATGAAGTTCTGGTAGTGTGTAAGGAAACCAGAATCCACATTAAGTCCCTCTTTTATGGTGTTAAAATGTGTAATCATTTTCATCTCAAATGTTTTTCTCTCCTGAGTCTTTCCTTTGAGTACTTTAATTTTCAGGTTTTGGATGGAGTGATTGTTCTGTGTGAAATGATGTCCTACCGGGGTGCAATATTTTTCTTCCTCATGGTTTTTGATGGAGCTGGGGTGCAGGTTCATTCTAAGGTGCAGCTTAAGCCCAGTTTCTCCAATGTAGCACCCTTTGTCACATGCAGAACATTGTATCATGTACACCACGTTTGCTGATGTACATGAGTAAGAATCTTTGATGTATGTTTTGTTGTTGTGACTGGCTGTATTACTGTCACATATATGTTGGCAAAGTTTGCAGCAGGATTTGTTGCATGGTACAGTGCCATTCTGTGTATGCTCCTGTTCTGGGGCCAGTTTGCTGCGCACTAATCTTTTCCTCAGGTTTGGTGATTGCTTGAATGCCAGTATTGGGGGCTGAGGACCCGTATCCTACTCTCTGATGCGCTCAGACAGCCTCCCCTGCCAGCACTTCCCATGGGGAGAGTGCCGGCACGGGAGATTGTCTAAGCGCATCGCGCAGACGTTCACCGGGAATGAGCGTAAACGACCTCCGCTGACGGCACGTCTGCTCGATATGCTTTAACAATCTCCCTTGCCGGGGGGGGGGTGAGTCCCGGCACGGGAGATTGTTAAAGCACATCGAGCAGACGTGCCGGCAGCGGAGGTCGTTCACGCTCATCGCCGCGCGAACAATCTTCCTTGCCGGTACTTCCCACGGCGGAAGAGCCGGCACCGGAAGTTGAATACGTGTTATGCGTAGAAGTCCCTCGCCTGCCCCGCAAGACCCCGTGGAGTCTGCACCGGTAAGTCTGGTGGGGGGGGGGGGCCTCTTGGGGACAGAGTGGCAGAATATTTGGGGGGGGGATAGAGTGGCAGAATATTTCGGGGGGGTAGAGTGGCAGCATATCTCGGAGGGGGGATAGAGTGGCAGCATATCTCGGAGGGGGGATAGAGCGGCATATATATAAATAAGCAAAAAGGAGGGAGGGTAGTGGCTACTGTTGGCAGGGAAGACTCTAGGCCACCTAATGACAGTCTGATCTGTGTATTGGCAGAAAAAGATCCCTAAGATCATAATGATGTTAAGGGGTTAAATTACTTTAATATGAATTCGTCATTGTTGGGCTGTATTAAGCAGGATAAAAAATAAAAAAATAAGGGTATAACTATTCAGTCTGAGAAATCACTATGAACTACTGTGTAAAGAGTAAGTCAATGCTTTAGAAATAAGGCATCGCTAAAAAGATCTGAAAGAACTGTGGTATAACTTAGATATAGTAGATAGGACTGTTTAGCTTGGCAAACATATAAAGGAAAAAAAACACCATATTGTATAATACAGTGAAGGTTGTAATAGATTGTCTTTAGGCAATTGTTCCCCTATAGTTACACATTGCTCTTGTGTGCCAACTGACTTTTACCATTTGCAAAAATTACAGGTCACCAGAGCAGAAAACCAATCAGGGATTGGTGTACAAAAAGCATCAGTACGCATACACCTTAAAAGAAAATGGAGCTTTAACTCTTTATGTACACAGTAGTAAATCCTCTGCATCAGTAAGAGGCAAGCTCACGGCTCAAACCTCTGCACCCAAAAAACGATCTAGGTAATTTTGTTTACCTAGTGTTAACAGTAAGATCTGCATTTTACACTGAAACATAGGATATATAAATAAAAGAAAAAGGTGTATGGACAGCGTTTTTATGTACTGGGAATATTATCGGTCATATATTATTGGGTCAGAAAAACAGAGATATGCGAAACATATTATGAAAAAATACACACACATTTCAATGTAATCTATTTCATTTATGTTAATAGCATGGCTCTAAGCAACCAAGCAAGAAAACAATTCAGCCACATTAAATCTTGTTCATTCAAAATCTCTGAACAAGAAAATCACTGTCCCTGAAACATTTTAATAATGGCGCTAGAACAGAAAAAAAAAATCACTTTGTTCTGCTTGCAGGGGATTATACTTCTAGAAAAAAACATTTTGTTGAATCCCAGTGGGTTTGTTTTCTAATAGCTGTGGATCTGTTAGTTCTTCATGTTCAGTCATGGGTTTCATAGCCATGTTTACTTAAGATTATAGTCATCCAGGGTTTCAGGAACTTAGTGAGCAGACTATACAATCATTTCAATTGTTCCATTCAATGCCAATCATGAGTTATTGTGCACTAAATCAAGAGTTCATTAATTTACCTGATTTTCTTGTTGGCTTAGAGTCTGTTCTGATCGGTCAAAACAATCCTGATCACTGCTCCCTGTAGTGACAACTTGTGGAGACTGCAACACCAGGGTCTCCGGAAACAACACTAAGGGACAAAAATAGACAGCGTGCATTATACAGAAACGCATTCATAAGAAGCCAGCTGATGTCTCATATTATACTCCAATTCATGATTACTTATAATGTCTCTCAGCCATTGTAGTTCGGTAAACTTTTCCCCATAAAATATCTAGCACTACAAAATAGTTAAAAGAATGGTAAGTGGGGAAAAACCAAAACAGCGTCACGCTGTTAACCAAGGAGCGCACTGAGCAATTTCTCCAGGGCCCCAAGCCCATATCATTAGAAGACATACTTTATTTGTAGCAGCTTGAGCAGCTGAACAGTTGTGAAAATTGCTGCCTGTGGGCTCTGGACTAACATGAGGGACTGTCACACAAGCAGAGAGGTGCTGGCTCAACAGCAGGTATATATTGCCTGATTAGCCCAGTGCAAAGTCAACTGTTCCTTCCTCCCAGTGCCCATCAGCACCCTCGCAAGAGTGGGGGAGCTTTAAGTAACAGAATGTGCTGTGATTGGCTGCTCAGTCTCTTGCGTCACTGCCCTTAACTTCTTTTTCTCCTCTATGCTACATGGGCTTGTGTACCCAGTGACAGGCTGCGCAGGAACTTGTACCCTCCCCTGGCAAGAGCACTATAGCACCCAGACAACGGAGGATAGGTCAATTCAGAGTGTTTAACGTTTAAGTGTGTAGTTTTTCTAGCCCTCTGTTTTGGGATATTACATTACTATGAGTGAAAATGTAAAGAAACTGCAAAAAATGTTTTGTTTAATTATCTGACCTAGAACAAAAACTGCAGATAAGCAGTAAGATGTACAAACGAGCTTATTTTCTACAAATAAGCAGACTATCTCATGCAAATAAAGACTGCTCATCAGTATTGTACTGTTAACATTACCAGTAATAATTGATGTTCTTCCTTCTCACTCTTTATCACTACTGAAGAGTGGATATGAGCCAACGGTTTTTGGTATAGAAGTGAGGCTACAATCAACCAGTAAGGGAAGATAGATACTTGCTTGACTCCCGCTATAAAAATATAAATAAATCAACCAGCCACTGGAAGGTCATCAGACCCTCATTTTTCTGCACAACCAGCAAATAATTACTCACCTCTTTGCCCTAGGTGTTTTGCCTGTTCAACAGCAAACTGGCATCTTCTGCTCGGTGTTCTGTGAACATAAAGGCAGAATAGTCAGACAGACTTTTCCATGCACTAATTGTCAAACTTTGCGGTAGTGTTTTATCACATAAATTGTACTTCAGGTATTGATGTACAGCTCCTGGTATATGTCACTGTCAAACAGCAACATCTCCAAAGTACAGTGGTGCTTGTGATTGCTCTTTGGAGCGTCCTGGGGTGGATGTTCGGTATTGATGAGTTTCAGTGACACCACTGAAGCTTAGGAGGTGATCAACTCTTTTAAAATGGACGTCCGCCGCCATACAGAGTTGACGCCCCGGGGAGGGGCCAGACATGGCCCCTGATGCCGATCTCAGTGTTGCTAAATGCCTCGACATCGAGGCATTTCAGCAACACCAGTTTAGTGAAGACAGAGATTGGAGATCTAAGCTAGTTCTAAGCTTGTTTAATGCCATTACGCGCAAGGCATGTCATTGGTCATTAACTGACCGCTTTTGCGCGACGTTCTTGGCATGTCATTGGTCGTTAAGGCAGCTAGATGTTTCCGTTACATGTTTTGCACTGTGGTGTCGTTTGGTGAAGGACCAGCAGACTTATTGTGTGACGTCCCTGGCACGTCATTGGACGTTAAGGCAGCTAGATGTTTCTGTTACATGTTTTGCATGTTTCCGTTGCATGTTTTGCACTATGGTGTCGTTTGGTGAAGGACCAGCAGACTTATTTACATATCTAACACTGCAGTCAGGGCAGTAAGCACTGGACGTAAACCATGTTCATGCGTGGGCATCGTTGAAGGGACAAAAAAATAAATCATATTCGTGATACTGCTTGTCAGTAGGCTGAATTTAATATGTGATGCATACTTTATTTCGATAAACACCAACAATCCAAACTTTTGCTTTACTCCAGACAGCTGTTCCAGCCATACTTCTCCCCAAGCATAAGTGACTCAACATATTCTATGATGCTAAATTACTCTAAACCTGAGACTGCTCCCAGAAGGGTCAGTGTTGTCTATTTCTTTTATTATGGCAGGAGTATTGTTAGAAGAGAAGAACAAATGGGTAGAAGAACACATTTGCAATCCCACTACAAATAGATTATTGTAAATATTCCAGTTTTACTAAGATTTCACTGCACAACCGTATCCCAATGTAAATACTAAGCTTTTTATTGGGCGTTCCCCTGTTACTTCTCCACCTGCTGAGTTCAATGTAAGTGCAGTGCAGACCTCTGATCACTCTCACTTAATTTGTCATTTTGACAATTTGTTTTTATGGAGTTTGATTAGTTACCTGTTCAATGTGAATTCCACATCCATTGGCTCAAAGTTGTAGGACTGCTCAAAGTCAGAGTTCACTCGAAGTGCGACATCCTCCTCATGTATCTAAAGAGAGCAAAGTATTTTCGTTAAATTCAATGGTGTCTGCCTCAAAACATTTACTAGGGGAATACTGCTGTGCATACTTGAGCTTTTGCTTCAACTGACAACCATTGTCATCAAAATATATTAAAGAAAACAAGGACCAATCTACATGCGATATACTCCATTATAGATTAAAAGAGAAGCTTGCTTGTTGCATAGCTGTCCATGCTACTACGGTCAGCACACACTTACCCTCTATTCATTTGATTTAAAACAGAATTCAGTTGAGGGGAGAAGGAAGCTAATAATCCCATGTAGTCTAAAACCCTTCTAAAAAGCTTCTACCATTTGGTCTAAACACATGACTAAATATGTTGAATCGCTAAACTACTGTGTCAGTTTTTAGGTGCTATGTCTAAATGGATCTAGCACAGTAAGTAAAATTAAGACACCAACCAATAAGCTACAGTGGAGAGGTATATTGTTTGAAAACTTTTTGACAAGAGTTGTCTTGAGAATGCATGGTCACTTACTTCAAAAACTGTACCAACAAATTCTATCACAGGTGTGGCATAAGCTTGATATTTTAGAATAATTTTGTCACCTGTAACAAAGAAACAATTTTTAAAATTTACTTTGGTCAAGTATGGATCTAAAATGTGCCAAACCCCTATTGAGATCCTGATTAAGCCCCCCCCCCATCACATTTTGTTTAGAAGCATACTTACCTGGATATAAGGAGGGTCTCCCCTCTGCCAGCCCTGGCACCTCCAGTACAAGGTATCCTCCATGCTTCTGTAAACAAACCCCGCTCAGGCTGAACTCTTGCATTTCTATCTCCATGTGAATGTCCTCCAGCCACAGCAAAGTTGACATTTTCTTTTTATAATTGGATAAATTAAGCACCTGAGATAAAACAAAAGAATTAGATTGCATCAATATATAACAGGACTTGTGGTTTGTAGAAAGAAAAAAAAATACACATATATATTAAGAAATGATTAAAGTAGGAGTTTGTGGATGGTGATGTCATTTTACCTCACTTCTTTGTGCAGCTCTGAAGAGCAAACCCTCACAGCTTCTTTTGTGAGGAGCTAAATAAGGCTGATGTAAAAGTCATCAGCTTACACAGTGTTATTTTAGCCCATCTTGAAAAAGAAACTTGCCAAAGTCCTCTCTTCGTGAAATTGGTCAGCTGAAACCATAACTCTTGCAGATTTTATTAATGAGCATGTTACTTTCATTAGATTTGATTCAATTACACAAAAAACATTTACACATTTCCATGGTATTGGTAGACTGACCTTTTTAGCTAGATACAATCAGCTAAACGCGTGCATTTTAATGTTAACGAACGTTTCTAATTTTCTCAGTTGCTTATCAATTTGGATTGATTTTAGACCCAGCAAACACTTCAGATTACTTTTTCTCTTTCAGTGTGGGAAACCACTTACTGTCAGTTTTATCCTTTAGGAAGACCCAATGCTATACTTTTACAGAACTCTTACCTCTCCTAAGCAAGGTTCTAATGCCAATACATCCATATCATGTTCCACACATTTCCTAAGCCTGTCTGGTATGGGATAGCTTGGTAAAAAACTTGGAAGCTGTCTTCTGGACCTAAATTAATCAAACCAAAATAAAAACATCAGATATATGGCCTATGGGCCACATCTGGCACTTCAAGCCCTTTCCACCACCCACTGGTTATTGAAATCACCAGTAGCAACCATGTCAGTCTCATCATGACAGCTGGCATGAGTGCCTGCACTGCGTGTCAGGATGAAGCATGGACACCACTGTTGACTGGAAGGATTCAGGGTCACACCAGACCTTAGACTTAAGAGAAGCCGGGAACAGTACTGATGTCCAGAGGACATTAAGCGAGTACATTACTGAGTTTTTTTGCTTATGCAGAGTTGTGTTTTTGTGAGTGTCTGAATTGTGAGTGCTGGTCTGTGTGTGTTCTGCTCTTGAGAGTGTTGTGATTAGTGGGAATATTTGAATGCTATAAAGTTATGTCTGTGAGGTACACCAGTTGTGTTCTTGTGTGAGTGTCTCGGTTAAAATCAGTGCAATTGCCCATCTCCGATTAAGTTTTGTGGTTCTTTGTATAGGTCTGCAAGCGCTGTGAATTATAATAATGAACAATAGAAGTTTGGGTGTCTGTCTCCGTTCTGTGAATGATGTGAGATCTATAAGTGTCTGTCAGGCAGAAAATTAATAAAAGCAAATCTTGGTGGTGCTTCAACTCGGAAATAGCATTTGTTTACTCAAATAGCAGCTCCCCGCTACTTGGCAGACTGCACTGCTGAGATGCTAAAGAAGTAGATCAACACAGCTTAGAACCATTGCTTCTTTTTCAGCAGTTAAGTAAATGTAGTCAATTCCTTATTCCTGTTTGTTTTTTAAAAAACAAAAATTTCTGATATTGGTTTCTAAAAATTAGAAAAAGGCATGGTACAGATACACAAAGCTATTGGCATCTTATTATTAAAATGTGTAATATATATATATATATATATATATATATATATATATATATATATATATATATATATGTCTCAAATTAAAATGGCATACTTTCTTGGTGGTGCAGTCAGAACTGTTTTGGTAAGGGTTGATTCTGTCAGACTTTTATTCTGTCTAGAGGTTACTTCGGTGGGAGTTAACAATATTGCTTCTTCCTCACTTTCAATCTTTGCTTCAAGGTAACGTCCAATCACAAAGTCAACGAAAAAGAACAATACCAACTCTTTGCAGCGACCTGGATTTCTTGGTGGAGAAAAAGAGAAAAGTCATCACTAATGCTACAGAAGGACAAGACTAACAAACCCCTAACAAACCCCTATGCACAACCAAAACAAGGCAGATGTCTATGGGGCCAGTTTTTACTTAATGCATACACACTACCCGTTGCTAATTTTACACTGCCCAAGCTATTTTTATATGAAATATGAAGTACAAGTAAAAACTTTACAAGGTGATACTTTGTTTTGTCAACTGGGGTCGCTGCAATATATCTCTTCTCATCTGCATATTAGTTTACTAAACACAATTTGGATTGAAGAGTTTTATGACTGGTTGAAAGCCACAGGAAGCCAAACAACTCACCTTTCGTTTCAAAATGTTTGGGTTAATACAAATAAAGGCTTGAAATATTACTTGATACAAGCCAAGGCACATGTAAACTATAAAAGCAAAGCAAATCTGTTTTCGAAATCTTACCTTGCGTCACAAGTGATCTCTATGAATTCCATCACCCCAGGGTGAATCACCATTGCCTCATTACTGCCTCGGCTGGAACTTGGTTCCGTTTCCACAAGGTCTTTTTCCGAGTCATTATCTCTGGGGCAAGCAATCATGCTGGGTGTAAATGAAAGCTCCTCGTGCACTGTGAGCTTTTTGAGAGCGCCAAGAGTATTGTCCCGAGATGCCTCCACGTTTTTATAGAATAATGATTTGCCCAACAAAGTGCTTATAGGAGAAGCCTTATTGATATATCTGTAATACTGACCTGTTGAAGGCAGAGCTGCACAAGGCACATTGCAGTGACCAAACCTAGTGCTTAAAGTTTTTTTTTCTGCTAAATCAGCAGAATTAGCTTCATATAACTTGTCTTGAGTAGAACAAGCAGTTACATCAAGTGACTTTTGAGGCTGAGATGTGCAACAAAGTGTTTGTGGTGAGGACACATCAGTCCCAGATGGCGGGAGACACATTTCAAACCTGAATCTGTTTTCCTTTTCCCAACCTGCAACTTTGCAAGCGACTAGGTATTGTGTTTCAGCGCCTTTATTCCTAAAAAACAAAACAATTTAGAAAACAGTGCAATACTCTACAGTAATATCAATACTTACATACAATAACATTTTAATTGCATAAAGTACTGGCATTTATGCAAAGCATCCGATACATAGAAAAGAAAAAAATCTCAAGGTGCAAGAGGTTTACACAGTTAATCAGCATTTACAAAATGAATTAAACGTACTCTATGCAAATCTTTATTGTTCTGCTATGGCCTTGTTTTATCACACCAAAGTTAGTCATTCTGGAAATCTCCAAACCCCCTTTGTTCATCATCAATGTAGCAGAGTACTGGTCTTGGCCGTTCACGTCTTTAGAAGCAGATAATCTGCAGACAAAAATAAATGCATGTTATATTTTCATATTGTTTGCCGACAGTTACCCATATTTTCATACCTAAGCTTCTATCTGAACTATATCATTTTTGAAAGGGAATGAGCACCCCGCCAGCATGTTTATTATTTGTTGTGGCTGTACTAGTTAAAAAAAATGGTTGGAAACAATACATAGAAATCTGTTAAATAACAACAAATAACCTGTGTCAGCTTAACACATTCTTTCTAAAAGGTACACTACACTCTAGAACCTTACATTTTTTGTGCATTTAACACGACTCCCCTTTCTGATTTCTGATGTACTCTTATAGTCAAACTAAACGCGCATCACGACAAATATACTGAAGAAAATAAAAAATTAAGAGTTAAATGGCACACTGTTCCTCCTCCCCCCTCTTCTACAGGCTATATAGCCTACACTAACCCACAGATCCCCAGAAAGTAAAAAGCCAACACACATTCAATACAAACATTTTATTAAGATAAGGAATCAAGTGCTACATATTGGAGTCAGAGAAATTAAATTTGCGTTAAGAAAAACCATGCGCCAAGTAGCAGCAAGTCATAGGGATGCAGAAAGCCAGAAAAGTTAGGGTGTTTTAGAATGATTAACCACTGCCTGCAAGCCTTTATGTCCAAAAGCAACCTCCACAGGGGCCAGGATGTTGAGCTTGTAACGTTTAGAGAACGTATGGAGAGATGACCAATTGCGGCCCATGAGGCAGCGGTTGCTCTTGTGGAATGGGCGGTAATTGGAAATGGGAGGAACACCTTGGCGCACATAAGACAGCTTGAAGTTCTCCCACCCTCTTAGTTGTGGTTATCGGAGGGGGGGGGCGGTACTGAAGCATCAGTTTTGCTCAAAAGTTTGTATACAGTTTTGCTCAAAAGTTTGCATACCCTGGCAGAAATTGTGAAGTGTTGGCATTGATTTCGAAAATGTGTCTGATCATGCAAAGAAACAGCCTTTTATTTAAGGGTGGTGATCATATGAAGTCATTTATCACATAGTTGTTTGGCTTCTTTTTAAATCATAATGATCAGATGCCACACAAATGGCCCTGATCAAAAGTTCACCTAACATTGAATGTTTGGCCTTGAATGTATGACCTTGTTACAGACACAGGTTAAAATGGCAGTTACAGGTTCATTTCTCACATCTGTGGTTTTTTAACCCCTTAATGACAAAGCCTGTACATGTTCAGGCTCAAAATGCATTGTTTTCAATGGGTTTAGGGACCGCCTATTGTCCTTAAGGGGTTAAATTGCAAGTAGCACCTGTGTATAAATAGTCAACGAGTTTGTAAGCTCTTATGTGGATGCACTGAGCAGGCTAGATACTAAGCCATGGGGAGCAGAAAAGAACTGTCAAAAGAACTGCGTAACAAGGTAATGGAACTTTATAAAGAAATCCAAAGCCTTGAAAATGCCAATCAGTACTGTCAATCACTTATTAAGAAGTGGAAAATTTGAGGATCTCTATATACCAAGCCAAGGCCAGATAGACCAAGAAAGATTTCAGCCACAACTACCAGGAGAATTGTTCGGGATACAAAGAAAAACCCACAGGTAATCACAAGAAATACTGGTTGCTCTGAAAAAAGACTGTTTCATGGAGCACAATAAGATACTTGAACAAAAATGAGCTGCATGGGCGAGTTGACAGAAAGAAGACTTTACTTGCGCCAATGCCACAAAAAAGCAGGGTTACAATTTGCCTGATAAGCGCCATGTTTGTAGAGCGGTCAACAAGGCCTATAGCGAAAAGAATACCATCCCCGCTGTGAAGCATGGTGTATCTAACAGTGGCTCAGGGATGTTTTTTTTGGGGGGGGCTCTAAAGGCTGTAAAAATTGAGGGCAAGATGAATGCAGACAATTTGCATTCTTCAGCACGAGAGCGGTGCATGGGACGCTGTTGGACTTTCCAGTATGACAATGACCTTAAGCACAAGGCCAAGTTGACCCTCCAGTGGTTACAGCAGAAAGAAGTGAAGGTTCTGGAGTGGCCATCACAGTCTCCTGACCTTAATATCATCGAGCCACTCTGGGGAGATCTCAATGGACATTTATGGACGACGACCAAAGACTTTGCATGATGAATGGGCAGCTATACCACCTGCAAGAATTTGGGGCTTCGTAGACAACCATTACAAAAGACATTGACTTCTGTCACAAGACCTCAGGAACCAACTGCTGGAATGGCAGAAGAGCGACCAGAAAACCTAGAAGCATTGTGGCTCTTATGGAACATCTTATGAGGCTTTGACACCGGGGAGAAAATTTCCTGGAATCCATTTCTACAAATCAAAGCGTACTTGGAGTGAGATATAATTTCTCTAGATTCAGAATATAACTATAATTATAAACGCTGACATCATTTTTGACAAATGGAGACCAAGGATGTTTGTGGAAGAGGCTTTCACAAAAAAACCTCTAGGTACGGAAGTTAAAGCCTTGGGATCGAAGCAAAGCTGTCAAGAAGACGTCCTTGGTGAAAACCATTGGAGCCGGGGAAAGGCCGAACGACAGAGCCCGAAAAAAAGGAGGTGGAGAATAGACCAACCTCTTCAGACTGTGAACTAGGGCTGCAACAACTAACCGATAAAATCGATAATGAAATTCGTTGCCAATGAATTTCATTATCGATCAGTTGAATCGATTTATCGATTATAAAATGAGGGTTTTTTTCCAGAGCAAATGCTCTGAAAATACCCCTTGTGTTATAATCCGTTTCATTCAGTGTGACTCACAGCAGTTACTACTTACAGTCCCTCCCTGAAGTCACTCTGACAATTGGCCCGGCCCCTTTTCTCCCAGCCAATCCCTGCAAAGACTGGCGGTAGAATTAATGCATGGAAAGTGTTAAAATACCAGCATCTGAAATACCCTGAGGTGTCTAGTCTTCTATAATATATGGTTTGATGGGGTAGATTGCATTGGCTGGCTTCAAAAGACACCCAAAATGGCACATGGGAAAAGAATTACCAGATTTGGAAAAAATGGTTTTGAAATTGCTACTTGTACTTATTGCCCCATAGCGTGCAGAAAAAGGCAAAAAAATCTTGGGTATTTCTGAACTCAGTATTAATAGTAGAATCTATTTAGCAGGTTTTTTCATTAGCTTTCATAGAGGAGTAAAATATTTTTCAAGTAAAAGTCAGAAAAAGTCCTTTTCACCGTATTTTTAACTTTTTAATGGTGATAGGATACAATCAAAACAATGCCATCTAAAGAAAGCCCTTCTTGTCCTGAAAAAAACCAATATAAAACTTGTGTGGGTTCAGTAAATGAAAAAGAAAATTACAGCTAAACATGAAGGATACAAGAAATTAAGTCAGCCTTTGCCACGTAGGGGTTAAAGATTGGGTTGTATACATGTACCTGTTTATCTATGTTAATGCAATTCTGTGGATATATTAGGCTATGTTTTACAACAATAAAACGTTCAATTTGTTCTTCACAATCATGGTGGTCGTGACTACTTTTGTGATCTAAGACAAAGATCCATCTATTAGACTCCTGAGGCTGGAGACTATCCTGAGGGACAGGCGAAGGGTTCATAGGGTATCCATTGCTCTAACTAAGCAACCCGTTACAGTATCTGGGGTGTCTAGTTTTCAAAAACCATATGGTTTGATGGCGATAAATTTAACAGGCCAGCTTCAAAGATGTCCCAAATAGGATAGGGGGCAGGATGACCAGATTTGAAAACGATTTTGAAATTGCAACATGCCTATTTGTACCTACTGCCCTATTATTTGAAAAATATATAAAAAACACTGGATATTTCTATACTCAAGGCAACTATTATAATTTAGTGTGTTTTTTCCCCAATCGTTTTTGTAAAACCCTTAATGACCAATGACATCACAGGGCACCAATGTCTGTCATATATTCACCGGATTTTATATAAGATTTTCTATAAGAAATTTAAAGGTATCCGACAAAAGCTCTTGTTCTGCAAAACAAATCTCCAATATACAACTTGTGTGGGTACACCTAACGAGAGACGGGAAAATTATACCTAACATGAAAATTTCAAAAATGTTAGTAAACCCTCTGTCACAAAGGGTACAACATTTTTTTTGTACCATTTGTGACAGAGGCTATTTTAAACATGTCTGCAATGTTTAGCTAGGCTTTTGTGACTTTTATTTGCAAAATATTTTACTCATCTAACAAAAAAACCCACACTAAATAAATTATATTAATATTTGCCTTGAGTATAGACATATCTGGTGTTATATATATAAATAAATATAAAAATCTGATTATCCTGTCCTCTATACTATTTGGGACATCTTTGAAGCTGGCCTATTCAATTTACCCCCATCAAACCATATGGTTTTTGAAAACGAGACACCCCAGAGTATTTTAATACTTTCCATGCACAAATTATGGCGTAATTCTGATGGCGCTTAATACGTCCTCACCGGGTCTACAAGGCATAAAATCTTGTAACAGCATAGAACGTCCTTGTGTCCTCAACCGGTTAAGGCTTGAAGAGCTATGCCAAACCGCAATGGCAGGGAGTACCTAGACAATCCAGTGACAAAACAGAACTGCTGGAGATTCAAACAAGTATGCTGGTCTTCTTCAGCGGCACTTACAAGACGATGCGATCAAATCCCTAAAGAACTGTAAAGGATGGGCATCCGAGCTAACCAACCCGGCTAAGAAAACAGAAAAGCTCTATTCATCTGTGATGCCTTCTCTAGATCTGGAGCTGTGTTTGCTTGCTTCTCTCTCTCTCACACACACATACACATATATATATATATATATATATATATGTATATATATATATATATATGTATATATATATATATATATATATATATATATACATATACATATACATATACATATACATATACATATACATATACATATATACACATATACATATATATATATATATATATATATATATATATCATAGCTGTGATGTCAGGCACACGGAAAAGGACTTGAGAGAAGTCACATGACGTGAGGATGTTGGGTAAGGATATGTAGAGCAGAAATTGCAGATTTCATGACGGTTACTATGTTACTTCTACAAACTGTCTAAACTGTTAATGAAGAGTTACAAGGATTTCCAGAATAATTTCTGCAAGTTTATAACACCGTCCCTGCCAAGGACAGGAAATACTAGGGATCTGTGGGTTAGTGTAGGCTTTATAGCCTGTAAGAAGGGAAAGAGTAGTAGTAGTGTGCCTTTTAACTCTATTTCCAGATCCTGTCCTGCCCAAAAGGATTCAGGATAAAAACCCCTATGATTTGCTGCCATTTTGAAGATGGGGGAAAAATACAAAATTTCCACAATGTCATCCTTTTTGCATTACAAGTGCACCCACTTTTGTGTACTCCATTTGCCATCATATTCATCAATTTAGCTTGGAGGGATGAGAGTTTAAGTCCATCTGCCCATTTTGTTTTATTTAAAATATATTAATGTAATCTGGTATGTGTTTGTAGGCTGCCCGCTCTTTTCAAATAGTGTGAGAAGCTGCTGATAGGTCACAGACATGTTTAGTGTAAACTTGAGGCTTCCATACTAATTGGGAAGCCTCCATGTTGGCTGAAAATTGCAGGTGAATTTCTTCATTACCTACCATGTCATCACTACAGGATTTAAGCTCACTATCTACAAGAGGGCATGGTACATGAAGGAATCAAGGTGTTTAATTCAATAAAAATAAATCTGCTTTATACTTGTAGTTACCGGTCTTTGTTTGCTGGGGCAATGCAAAGAGCCCGCCATACATAGCATGACTGGTTACTTTCTATAACTACTGCATTTACAAGATCGCCTCGTTTAGGTTCATAGCCTTGAGGAAGCCTTAGGGAATCCATTGTGAAGAATATACTCTCATCGGCAACTCCACTTCTTCCATAAAAGGCAGAAATTCTGACCTGAAAACAGAAAAATAGTACTCTGAGCTGAATTTGAAAATACAACCCAACTTCATAAACAGAAGTAGAGTCTGTTCTGATCTGCATATTAAATAGAGAGGTGAAAATATACACGTGCACGCATCCTTAAATTTTGTGCGTGGTTGGATAAAAACATCTCATGGGTACGAAACAAACCTATACGGGAAAAGGGACGGTGTGGGAGGAATTATGATTTAATGACCGTGCAAGCAAAGTGTGGGTTAATTAATCTGCAAAATGCTTGCTTTTTCATTTCTTAGATATATCTATATCTATCTATACATGTGTGCATAATTATATCCGTGTTCCAATTATTTATACATTTTGATGTTTGTTACTGGCATCAGGATGCCTAGGAATTACCCACCTACCAGTATTCTCCAGAATAATACTACTAATACATGGTCACTTAGCACAGACTACATCTATAGAGCATTTATTACAGGACCAGTTAGTTGTTACAAATCTATGCTCCTGAAATACTTACTTCGTCTACTCGTTTACACCGAAGCGGTTTTACCAAGCATGCCTCACTGCTCCATGTTGATGGATTTATAACATATTCTGCTTTTACCCAGTCTCCTTTGTATGGCTCATATCCTGTGATTAAAATAGAAAAGCAAATGACATCCATATATGCCAAAAGATTGTCACAAGGCCTCATCTACAGAAACAATCAATAATATAAATCAAACCTCCACCTTAGTCTATACATGTGTCTTGCTAACTGCAGTTTCATAATTACCTTCACATACATTACACATCGAAAAATATGTTGTCTGGTTAATATCTCCACCATCTTTGTAGCAGGAAGTAATGCTACCAATTAAAATCTTTATGCCGAGATCCCAAGTATTTGTATTTTCAGAAGTGTCAGCTTCCCATCTGTCAGATATAGTCTGCACCTATAGAGAAATTGCCAAATTAGAGATTATACAGGATTTGCCACCATAACGGACCATTTGCTAAGATATTTTTCAAGGTTTGTCTTGAGACATACATTTAGGTTACAGTTAAAAAATAAAAAAAAATCCAAATAGCTTGTTTTTAATTATGTTCCAAAGTTATTCTTAACTGGATAGTCCTGAAGAAAACACTGTTTTTTTTGTGTGTATATAATAACCTGGAAGAGTTTCCATCTTTAACCCCTTCAATCCCCTATAGACGTACCGGGACGTCCAAAAAATGCCCACTAAGAAACCCCTATGGACATACCGGTACGTCTAGCCCTTCGTGCAGCGTCCGGGACACATCCCTGCCGCTGCACGGGAGACCAGGCTGTCGTTTGACAGCCTGGACTCCCCCCTGGCAGCAGAAGCCAGCGTTGCTGGCTTTCTGCTGCCCGATCTCCTGTAACAGCTTCCGGCGCGAAGCCGGAAAACTTACAGATAGAAATACCCGATCGCGCGATCGGGCTTTCCCTTCCAGGTGACGTCACTACTGACGTCACCTGGAAGTTCACGGGAGGATCGGGTATCCCTGCAGGTTCTGTCTAGACCCTGCTGGGCTACTCGATCACTCCGATGAGGGAGCTGTAACAGTTTCCGGCACGAATGCCGGTAAACTGTTACAGTTGGAAATGCGCAATCGCGCTTTCCCTTCCGGGTCACGTCACTACTGACGTGACCTGGTAGCTCACGGGAGGACAGGGTATCCCTGCAGGGTCTGTCTGCTGGGCTACCCGATCACTCCGATGAGGGAGCTGTAACAGTTACCCAAATACCCCTGATAGGATAGCCTGGGTTGTCTGCTTTACAGAAATATATACCTTTGTGGGTGTTTTTGTTTTATTTGTTTAAAATTAGAGTTACAGTCCCATCATACCTAATGTAAAAATTTTACGGCTTTGTATAAAGTAACGTACACCTTATAGTATGTCAGGGCTTGACAAATTTGTTGTGAATCTAGGCGCCAGGTAAAAAAGTTAGGAGCCAGGATTTTTTTTAAACTAACAGTTGGTCAGGAGTGATCTGATCATCATCAGCCCACTTACTAAACTCACAGCGTTTGACCTGGAAGCACCCTGGACTTTCAGGTCAGTGCTGTTTGTTTGTTTTTTTTTTAATACATTTTTTTCATTTTTTTAACTCTTTCGATGCTGATGTTCCATTGGAGCACAGCATTGACAGATATTTAGTCCCCAAAAGCTTGTGGGGACAAATGTTAACCCCTGCAATGCCACGAATGTGTCATACACAATTGTGGCATTGAAGGGGTTAACGCTGCACTGTCGATCTCAGGGAGCGATCAGGCAGCGGGGGGTGTTGGGGCTGGTCTCCACACTCATGTGGAGACCGAAGAACCCTCTCCCCCTGTCCCTGAAGCTGCCTCTGGCAGCTGGGACTCAATTGCTGGTCTATAGACCAGCCATTGCAGAGGGAGTCTCTTTGATGACTGCTGTAGGCTTCCATACTTACAGGAGTCATCAAAGGGCTTGTGGGGGCTCGTTTTTGCTGTTGCTGGTCTGTCTGAGCTTCCAGGCAGACCACCAGCAGCAAAGCCCCCAAAACTGGAATTAACCCCTAAATGCCGCGATCGCGGCATTGAAGGGGTTAACGCTGCGCTGTCGCTCCCATGGAGCGATCAGGCAGCTGGGGGGTGTTGGGTGAGGTCCCCAGACTTGTGTGGGGACCCAATCAACACACAAACCCCTTCCCTGAGGCTGCCTGTGGCAGCTGAAAACACGATTGCTGCTTTTCCAGCAACCGCGTTTTCAGCCTACAGGATCACTCCGTGGGAGTGATCTCAGGCTCGGGGGCGGGCTCTGAGTGGCTGTGCTAGCAGCGCCCCCGTGTGGTGACTCAGCCTCTTACATCCACAATTTTTTCTGGATGTAAGAGGCTGACAAAACCTAGGCGCCAGGACAAAATTCTCTGTCGCCATGGCGACCTGGCGCCTGGGATTTGTCGAGCCCTGTAGTATGTTGGCTTTATGTGCTGGAAAAGTATGAAAATTCTATATAAATTAGGTATTTCTGAAACCAGGACACTTGAATTGATAAATTTGGATGGAATTTTCTGTCACTTTACCTATCTCTATCTTTCCTTGAAAAAAAACAATATATAGTTTACATGGGTACACTATTCACAGGAAAAATGAATAATCGCTGAACCGACATAGTGCAAAAATGGCAAAATTGTGCCGGGCTTTGAGGTACCAAAAACCCCTGGGATTGAAGAGGTTAAATCAAGGTTTCCAGCTAGCCTATATTAGGTGTTTGCTATGGTAAATTTATGATTGTTTTTTCACATTTGAAGAGATCTGTCTAAGTCCATCAAGTTCACCCCTTCCACCAATTCTTCCTGCTACTGATGCAAAAGTAGGAAAACACATCCAATTAAGCTATTTTTTTCATTTTGACAATTAAGGGGTGGGGGAATCTTCCAAGACTCTAAAAGGAAATCAGATATCTCATTGGGTCAAGAAGCTCTAAAATATTAATGTTCATTTATACCTCTGTATGCTCTGCTTTTCTAAAAAGATATATATTATAATATATGATCTAGTCCCCCCCTCCTGCCCAAAATAGGACAGCAAGACCAGTATGTAACTGGGATGTCAGTTTGGCAATGCAGAGCACCCAGTAAATCATTTTTTTCTGAATAAACAAGATATTTAAAAAAGATTTAATCGGCCCTTGCTTATCCCACAGCAAATGTTCCCTTCTTCTAATACTGGCCTTATCCGACATGCCTGAGATGGCACTTGCTGAGGAACGAAAGTAGTTTTGGGTCTAGGAGTGTGCCAGCCTGCATGAATAAACTTGAAGTCTGTTCAAGATTAAAAATCTCCTTTGTCAACTACATTTAAAGGGCATTTATGCTAATACCAGTAGAGAAAGAAGCCATGATGGAACCGAATAACTCATTATTGATGTCATGGCTTCCAAAGGAGCTTGCTGAATGGGGTCCATATCTCCAAAACTATTATGCTTTTTGTTTACGAGGCACTCCTAAGATATGACATGCCAAAAGATATTTGCATATTTTGACTAGGGCTGCAAATAACTATTATTTTCAGAATTGATTACTTGGCCGATTAATCAGATTAAAAAAAAAAAAAAAGTAAATTTTTCATTTAAAATAATTTAATAAAGCAACATAGGTTTTTAAAATGAACAGTAGAACAAAACAAAACAAACAACTTTGCTAAAAATGCATTTCTTGTTTTTATTTCCCAGCCTGCCTCCCAGTTATGCACATTTGAGCCCAGGCTTGCCACACTGTCTCCTAGAAAATAAATACATTAATAATCTTCACTGTCCCCAAGGTTTTGAGTCCCCTCAGTTTGCCCCCCCTTTACCTCTAACTGCACCTTCAGTTAACTTAGATTAATTAAATTAACCCTCAGCATTAAATTAACTCTGAAGACCCCATCAACCACAACTGCCCCTAAATTAACCCTAAACACCCCATTAACTATAACTGCCCCTAAATTAACCCCCATCTACCCTAACTTTCAGCAGCCTAAATATTAATTTTATACTCAGTTCCTGAGCCATGTGGACACTAGGAAATGGCGGGGCCAATCAGCAGTTTGACTGCAGGGAGGGACTGGGAGAAAAAGGGGTGGAGCCAATTGGCAGTGACTGCAGGGAGGAGCTGGTAAGCAGTAACTAATTTGCCAACGATTTTCATTATCGATTATAATCGATTATTTCATTATCGATTATTAAGCACACACACTATGGATTAAAGTATTGGGACACCTGACCATTACACCAACAGGGACTTTGTTGACATAGTATTGAAATTACATAGACATTAATATGTAATTGTTCCTCACTTTGGAGCTATAACAGCTTCCACTCTTCTGGGAAGGCTTTCCACAAGGTTTTTTTTGTGTGTGTGTTTCTGTGGGAATTTTTGCCCATTCCAGTACAGCATCTGGGATGTCCGGTACTTGTTCGGTTGATTTTAGCACACATTTGGTGTGCTACAGCTGCTACCTGCTTCAAAGAATGGTCTGCCTACCCTATATTAGGCACAAGCCACAAAACTCAGAGCCAGGTAATTTTATGGCTCAGAGCAAGGGAGGAAAAAAAAAACCACAGAAAGACATTTATTTGAAGTGCCGCCTTAAGGGCACAGTCGTGTGATTTTCAGGAGCGCTTTTTTTTTTTTTTTTTAAAGGCCCTGTTTAAATTGTGAGTAAGCACTCTGTAGGAGATTATATATATATATATATATATATTATATATTACACTGTTTATTTCTATATACAGACATACTGCACTAATATTTTTGTATTTCTGTTACATGTTACCACCCAGTGACTACATGTAAAGGGTGAGTTTTTTAAAAAAATATTTATTTTAGCGCTCCACACTTTTCTGGTGTGAAAGCGCCAGAATATATATGTTTGCTCAAAGCTAATTCCATTGACACTTTTCCAATTTGAAATTCTTTAGATAAATGTCTTAAAGGAAGCATGCAGTACATGGAAGAGTCTCTGTAAGTAACAGACACCTCAATAAAAAGTCCAATCTCCTTGCTAATGTAGTAGACAATAGGTCTGGTGATTTGAGAGCTGTAACTGCACGTTAATACTAAACTAGTTATTTAAGTTAAAGCAGAATATGAATGATCTAAAATGACCTAGAAATTTGACGAATATTCCTTCCATATTTATTGTTGAACAGAAACAGTTACATTCCAAGTCAGTTATTAATGCAACTTACTTTCACAGCTCTCCAGCCTCCAGATGTCCTATCTTCTTCAAATGCGACATTGACCTTTTGTCCAACGCTTAATGGCTCCCTGCCAATCACGACATCATTTGTAAAATAAACTTGGTCATTTATCATGCCATAACCATTGCAAAAACGGGTTACCACTCCATCTATATATCTAACCATGGAGAAGTCTGCACAAGGGAAAAATAAAACACATTTAAAACATTAAATTAACAACCACATAGACAATAGGGCTACATCTTTCCCCAGTAGAAGTAGCATACATGCATGTTGCAGTCTATTGGTAATTAATAAGACAATTACAGGAGAAAAAGTATAGTTAAAATGATACCATGTATTCATTTCAAGCTTTCAAGACCAAGTTGTTAGGTCCCTTCCTCAGACATTAAAGACGCTAAAATAGAATTTCCTTAATACAAAACATACATTTCACAGGTTTACAAAAAGGCAAAACAAACACAGGAGATATTGGAGAATTTTCTCAGCAGTAACTTAGCTAGACATAACAAGATAAACATCCTTAGACTCTCAAGAAGGAGTTTATCAAACATGGGTACAGTATAAAAGAAATCAGACTCTCATATACAGAAAGCCATTCAAAAATATCTTGAGATACAAAACAGCCACACACACACAAAAATATCTTGCATTGAGATCACAGTGTCTGTGATCAGCGTGTCATCAGAGCAATCGGATATCCCAGCAGGGTCTAGACAGACATGGCAGGGGATATCCTGTCCTCCGATGACCTTCCGGGTGACGTCAGCAGTGACGCGACCTGGAGGGGAATGCCCGATCGCATGATCGGGCATGTTAAACTACGGCTTTCCGGCACTCGTGCCTGCAGCCGTTACAGGAGATCAGGAAGCAGAAAGCCAGCGATGCTGGCTTCTGCTGACAGAGGGGAATCCAGGCTGATCTCCCGTGCAAGAAGGTCAGGACGTACATGTATGTCCATAAGGGTTTTTTTTATGGACGTACCGGTACGTCCATAGGGGACTGGAGGGGTTAATAACTGTAATAGATTATTATTATTATTTTTTTTAATAAGATAGACTTCTTTAGGACCCATGGTGAAAACAGGATCCAGGACAATTGGTGAAAGAAGGCCATCTCTGTAAATCAAAAAGGTGTGGAAACACAAGCATTGTATTCCCCTTGTGGCGGGGCTAGAGGGATGGATAACGTGTTGTATGTTCAGAGGCACAAAGATAAATATTTTACAAAAATGGCCAAATGCTCATGTCAGTCTGAAGTAGACATGGATTAACTACAACAGATAAGTATATCACATAAAACTGCTATTTGCGTCTTCCTCCATCACTGCCTTAAAAACAAGGTGTGCTTCGAAACAATATAAATTTTACAATATGAATCAGGTTAAACAAGGAATTATTTACGATTTGGCATACGATGGCTGGACCATTCCTTTAAGAAAATCCTCATGACAAAGATGAAGAACCATCATTATGATGTGTAAACGCTTGATTGTGGGCACTTATGCATCAAAAAACAGCTGTTCCTCTTAGGTGATGCCTTGTAGGCCAGGGTCAAAGGATATAGTCTGCTATCCTATTCACTTAAATGCCTAAAATAGCTATGGGACCCTTAAAGTTTTGTGGTGTCTGTTTTGCAAATGCATGGGGGGGATTCTGCAAAAAACGGACAGTCATGTTTCCACTTCCCCCAGCTATTTGCAAATACACTTAACTTCCAGTCAGCTCTAGCACTGACTGTGGATGCTGCGGTTTGGGGTCCCTTCAGACCCTCATGCGCATACAGTCAGTGTTCTCATTTATTTTAATGGGGGTGTTTTCAGTGGCAACCGCTGCCCCCCCCACCCCGGGAATTTAATATAAATTTCAAACATATCAGTAGCTACCTCTACAAAGCTAGGGATGTATGCACTAAAGATTTTCATTCAGGTGTGTTTAGAAGAAAGTCTCAATCTCATCCCAGCTATGCACCGAACTTCTTTGACTGGTTGTTTGACTAGGACAGTATTTTATAGTCCTAAATGCCACAATGTTGCAAATATATAAAACAGAAAATGTATGATATATGAAATTGTGGTACTTATTCTAAATGATGTACCCAGGTACATAACTATCAAGATATTACAGAGTGGCACAAAAGGTCCAGGTAAAACAATCGATTACTCAAATCAGACTTTTTATACTTACATTTAATATATTTTATGCCTTAACATTTATTTTTCATACAGAAGGTCTTATCTTCCACGTTTAAAAATACACTATAGTGATTCATCAAGTATGTAATATAATTGATTACCAAGCATCAGTGCTGCCAACATATTGGGCACTCAAAGGGAATTTCCATGCCGATGGCATTCTAGCCGCTGAATCTAGGCTAACATGCCACCAGCCTAAGAAGGCTAGAGTTGAGTGGCTTTTGAGAGTGTTTCACATAGAAAACCTCTAGCAAAGGGGACGTTTTAATACACTCCTATCCGAGACAAAAAAATGCCAGTGACATGACTGCTCTTGTAAAATAAATGTAACTTAGACATTCACAGATCAGATTGTACAATCAAGTTTGCACAAAGTCAGACAGAATTTTAAAAGAATGGATAAGTTGAAACACGATATTCTTTTATTCAGGTTTGGGCACTTTTGTTTGTACAACCTTTAATAATAAACACTAAAAGTGCAGATGACTCTTTAGTAAAACATGTGGTCTTTCAGCATACATTTTCCATTTATGAGTGAAAGCATTACCGAAAGACCTGAGATCCCATAACAGGTTATTATATAAAGGGTTATTATATATTATGGTCACATCCGCAAATACAAACTAGACTACATAATATCATGGTAGGATGTATTTGCAGAAATATATTTATAAAAACAGAGCATTTGAAGGCAGAAAAGAACCATTTGGCCAACCTAGCCTGTCCGTTCAAACACATTTTCTAACAATTTCAGACTTTTGTTTTGAATTGTAATCCACTTTGTCCCATAACAACCTGGTAAAGCTGGGAAGCCACAATGGAGACTACACATGCAGAGACCCTTGTTCCTCTAGTTAGATAAGAGTCTTAAATCCGATTTTCATGGAGAACACCTGGGCCTAACAAGGAAACAAGTCTAGGTTGTTATGGATGTAGGTGTCAGTTCTGGTATTGGCACTATAAAGGGACCCCAACAACTTGATGAAGCTGAAAGAATTAACAGGGTAATCATGTCTTGTAAAAGAAAAACCTATCATACCCAACTACTTGGCTGTGCGTATTGGGAGTTGCTCAACTGTGGTCTACAGGAAGAACAGACATCCAATCCGATTCCGAAACGACGCAATGTTCCAATACCAGAAACTGCGTATTATAAAACGACCCCCCCCCCCGAAAAGCACGCGTTTAGCTGGCTCCATACCTGCACCACGTTCAACCTCATCCCAAGAATCTGCTCTTCTCCAGAAATAGGAGCCCACCCTGGAAAGCAGACTGATCATGGCTTCACTGTTCTACAGGCCACTTGCAAAAAGGGCCAGGGCGGAACACACAAGTATCAGCCAAACACGCTAAGAACCCCTTAACTTGTCAAACACCACACGCGCAATGAGACAGCAGCGAGGAGACATTTGATGACGTCACCCGATCATGTGACTACCTGCCCAGAGGAGAGGGGAAAAATGCAGTGGAGGAGCGTGTCTTTGAAGGAGCAGCCAGCATTAGTGTGTGTGCACCATCTCGTTATACAGTTTAAAATGTAAAAAGACAAGCACCATGTGTGTATATATTTATACACATATACATACAGGATCTATCTATATATACACGCAGTAGATATGTATATAATCTGTAGGTATATATATATATATATAGTATATGTATGAAATGCATATATATATATTAATGTACAGTGTAAATCGGTAGATAGTTTTTGTTATATGAGTCAGATTCAGGACTGCAGAATATAAACTAGTAATTTTATTCAATGAACGGCAAAATCTGATGGTGCTATATAAAACAATAAAGAATAAATAGAAAAATAAAATCTCGCTGCTTTGGGCTAGGCAAAAGCTGGGAACATTTTTAATGCAAATACATGGACGTGGTGTTTGTCCTCATTGCTTATCCTAATATAAACACTTTACAAATCTGTTTAAATATACCATATAACTGGTATATTATATAAGAGTAATATTCACTGTAACAGTGGCTATAGTAGGTTTATTTTATTGCATTCATTTGAAAAAAATATTTTACCATTAACTTAAGGGCAATTCTGGGGACATTTCCATGGGCAAACAGTAGTCAGAGATAAAAGGCCTACTCAGGGCCATGTGTTGAAGTTTAACCGCATCCAATGAATGTCTGTTCTAGTGCATAGGTACATAAGCAAGAGTCCCGCAGTTCTTTCTTTGACTGCATATCTTTGACTTATTGTATCCAGTTGTCTGAGAGTCTGTTACACAGCACTACTCGCTTAGATGGATGTCTTGTGGTTCAGAACTAATACCTAAATATTATCCAACTTATGCATATTGCAATAGACATAAAAATATTACCACCCAAATTATCACAGGGTGCTCCATTATGCTTAATATTTTCAAAGTTCTTTGATGAGCACAGTTTAACTCTGTAGTGTTCAACATTACCGAATCTGGGTTATGTGTTTTGGCCCTTTCCAACATTAAAATGCAAGAGGCATCCTAGTTCCCTTGCTGAAATGCCGTCCTGTCCTGTCTTTGTCTTGTATGTGAATAGATGCTGTCCCACGCAAGAGTGACAGAGTAAACTTTCCAGGGACAGCATGACTCCCTAGACAAGAGAGCATATCGAGTCTGCAAGAAACACTTCTCAGTAAGCGTCTCGAAATTTCAAAATTAGGTATGGATGACTGAAAAATGGCTATTGCTAGTATCTACAACTGAGCGATTTAGAAAAGATGTAACTTTATAATATGTTTACTTTTTATAAATAACACCATAAAGTTTAACAATTATATTGTTAAAAGAGTTACTTTTGCAATTAGTAAAAACTTATTAAAAGTTGTGTTTTTTTATATTGAAATTAATCTGAGCTGAACATTTCATTATCTGAGTAATTCAAGTTGTGAAATCATTGCAATTTTTACGGTTGATTTTAATGTTTCTTTAAATCAGTAAGAAATTAGTATCGGAACAATATTTAGTTTTTTTAAAAATCTTCTTAGAATGGACCGAGAAGAACTTTATTCTAAAGACAATGATTATGACAAAAAGGCTACTTTGGAATTGAGGAGGCAAGAAGATAAAACGTACCACTGTGATATTAAATCAAGTGGTATTCAACTGACTAGCAGGCTTCATCCATGTGTTATGTACAAAAGCTGGATCTTTTCCTTGCTTATGGGAGTAAGTATTATGAACCTTAAGCTCTTCATGTTTTAATTTTGTAATAATTAATAGCATGTTATTGTTAGTATACAAACCCATTACAAAATAAACCCATATATCTTAATTATGAAAAGTTCATAATTCCTATCAGTGGATCCCTTACCCACATAGCCGTTAAAATAATTCAATGTATGGAGTCAAAAATTCCTTTTGCGATTTTTTTGAAAAATTCTGATTACAGTAAATTTATGACATTTCTCAGTAATTTATAGTATAGTGTGAGACATACAATATATGACAAACATATTCCCTGGCCGAAATACATCTTAGTTCTCCATACATCTTATAAGACAGCCACCGACAGGGTTAAAAAAAAAAAAAAAGCTTCTTAAAGGGGAAATAAAATCAGTCTCGTTGCTGGAGTAAACATGTTGTGCATTCAAAGCCCATAGATAATGTTGATCTCTTGATAACTTGATCTCTAAATACGTCGTTGATAGTATGTGAAATTGCTAACAAAAACGCAAGTTATGTTGCGGAAAAGTACAACATTTACAAATAATTAGTTGATGCCTTTGTTCAGTACATTTGGTGCTGTCTTACATATAAACACCAGTTGTTTACGTTCCTTGCAGGCAGATGGAGGATACACAGGCATTTGCACGCGCCCAATAATTTCTCCCTTAGAGGCAACGTTTATGATTAAACCTTGTCGGCTGCTATCCAACACAACGTCAAACTAATCTTCCTCACAAGCTAACAAGGACTTTTCCTTAAATACTATATATTGATCATTTTTTGCATCGTTTTTTCGCTTTTCTTCCATATAGACTAGCAGCCATTATAGGTATTGGCTGCCAGAGCAACTTATATTCATCATGAACATTTTATGCATTAATTTTCCATTGTGAGATTTAAATTACCATTTTAATATGAATAGGTGAAGAGATAGCAACATATGAAACATATTGTAGGTGTAGACCATAATTTAAAAATTTCCTGTAAATGCTGAAAATGTCACCTGCTGATTGGCAATTTGTAGACTTCAGTGTTAATTTTCCTGATGTATTATTATAACATTTCAGAGCTGTCTTCTTGCAACATCAGGATTTTCATTCTATCTCGGCAATATATATCCTTCTGAAATGGACTACTTACGTTGTGCAGCTGGTTCTGTAAGCATTCCTTGTACCATCCTTTTTAATGTTCTACATTGTGTGTTGAGCATACATTCTTATTAGTTTCACAATCCATATGAATATTCTGTATCAATCCAGAAGGTATTGATACCAGGAACTCTAGAAGTTGAAAGTAAAGGCTGTTGTTTTCTAGATGCAAATGAGACAGCTAAAACCATAACAATTAAAGCTATTCACTTTACTACTAAAAAAGCAAATTAGTAGTAAACTGCTTACTAATCTTAAATTTAAATCTGAGCTGCTTAAATATGCTTTTAGTCCAGGTGTTATAGGCGAGGGTCAAAAACAAGTTCCACAGAGATAATTTGCAAATTTCTTCAAGCCAAAGAATTGTCCAAACTCAGGACTTAAATATAGCCTGTGGAATAAAGCACCTCTATAATTGTGGTTGCAACTGTAAAAATCTCAGTCTTGTTAATGTGCCATTCACTCCCAGGACTTCTCTCAAAAAGAAAATAACAAATTAAACTGAAAATGTACTGTCCCTGACTTCCCCAGTAAAGAAGAATGCACTTTAAAGTACTTTATGAGTACTTAAAATGCTTTCTTAAAAGCAGTGTACTTACTTTAGGGAAAAGCTATAGCCACAGAGTTGCAGCTGCCCTCTTCCATGACCCGACAATTCTTGGCTCTAATTGGTTGCTTGAAGCAGCCAGTTAATGGTATGAAAGTGCTTGAAATCAAAGGGAGATTTCCCCACGTATGCTGAGGCAATGCGTTTGTGTTTGCCCGAACACATCTCCTGCATGGAAAATAGCTGAGGAGTGGACAAAGGGACAAATAAATATGAGGGGGATTCTGTAGAACTCCCACTGCATTTGCAAGGGGCACACTAGAGAAATGTAAATGGACCTTAAGTGCATTTGAAGGCTGGACTGTCCCTTTAGTTTTTGAGTGAATGTTACCTTGTTTGTCAGCCTTGTACTTGCATAATACTTATTTAAACCCATGGTTTAAAGTAGCCCATTCATAAAAAAACTAGTATTTTTACAATAAAGTTTAATTTTGTTTTTACAGTGTGTGCCTTCTGTGGTTGTGAATTTTGCAATGCTGAAAAACAAGGGTAGTTTGGTAAGTTGTTTGATTTTGGGGTATCTGGTTATTGCATTTTCTACACTGAGCATCATAATTCTTTTTAGGACATTCAACTAGTCATTTCCCTTTCCTGACCTTTTTAATATGCGTTGTTGATAATTCAGTGATGCTATCAAATAATCTACAAATGAAAGTGAAATATAAAGCACAGACAGACCGACGCAAATAGACCATTGAAATATACTGTCCTGATCAAAACTGGTGAAATCAGAAAAAATACAGTCCATGCTGGCCAAATATTTTTCAGTGGAAAATTATGCAAGTTTTTTTTTTTTATCATTTCTGTGGTACAAACTCTTTTCTCAGATACTAAATTAACCACGGAAGAGCTGGTGAAATTAGTAAATAATATACAATTTCAATGAGTTTTTCTTGTTACGGTTATGATCTAATTATAAATTATATATTTATATTGTTGATTTTGATTTCTAGATAGCTCAATACCAGGTCTTATTCATATCAACATTTTCAATTACCACTACCTGTCTAATATGGTTTGGATGCAAACTTGCAATTAACCCAACAGCAATCAATGTAAGTAGAAGCTATTTAAAGGTTCCAATGTTATGCAGCAAACACAGTTCAACCCTTTCATGAGGCTATTGATTGGTCTTTATGTAATGAAGGGCTTAACCAAGTTAGATTATAAGGGGATGATTAAAAGTAATTAAAAAGAGTTTTATTCGTGAAGGAAGGCACAGCTGAGACACATCAAACAAGAACGTTAAAGGAACATTTACCTTATAGATTTTTATACGGAGAATAACAAAATACGCAATGGCTGTTGTTTAGTGTGTGTGATTAAATGCCACACACAATATATACATAAGATTGGTTGGTGACATGATCATAAAACATACCACTTGAATATGCATGATAAGTAACTATTCACTCAATAAGCCATTGCCACAGAAATGTGCATGTCTACTTCTAAGAAAACCAATGTAATTATTCTTCATTTTGCAAAAATTAACACAAATAGCTCCAGATCACTACATATTGAATTTCATATGTAGTTATTTACATAAGTAGGACATTTTACTAAAACGTTGTAGTAAAATACAAATAGTTACAAGTTTATTTTTTCATTATGATTTGGTCCCTTGAGCATAACATTAACATTGTTTGTGCCTATTTTATAAATGACAGGTATTTGATTTTACAGAAACACTGACGCCTAAACATATTACAGTAATTCATATGAAACAAATTATCTTATAGGATGATAAAAGTACTGCAATACCAATTCTCATGAAACCTGTTTATATATTTAAAGACACAGCCTAATTACCGTTTTGACAATCCTTACTTATTCACTGGAAGCACATGACAGGTAATTCTCTAGATGCTGATAAACCACAACATCCACAATTCTTATAGTGTCTTTTGATAAACACAGATTGACAAAGGGTCATGGAATTTATAATTTATGAACACTTGGGCTGTTGCTTGCTGTATATCCTTTTCCTAGGTGGTAAAATCATTTATCCTGTGGTTAATTATTATTAGGTAGATACTCTTTTTTTATTAATCATACCTGAGAACTCTTAAATTGTCCCGAAATCCCTAGCTGCAATTCTCCTTTCTTAGTTCCCGGGGTCAGTTTTCTCTTAATCTGGGCATGGAAGCGATGTTTCGCACTCCAACTTTCTGCCCACTTTCCCTTATACTAATAGTCCATCTAAGGCTGTCTTGGGCCAGTCCTCCCTCATATGTGGCTAGCTCTGCCACCATTCCATGAACCACTCCTTCGGAAAAGGGAGAGCACCAGGTAGCCTATCCTGAGAAGTTCCCCTGTATACTAATAATAGTGGATATATTTCTCTTCACAAGTATCGAAATGTAAGAGAATTATAATGTGAAAATATTGTACAATTATATAAAACCATCCACGAGTGTTGGTCTTTTCTCCATTTACACATACAATGGGATGCATTCATTGACAGTTTTGACTGTTTTGAAAGCGGATAGTAGAGGTTATTAAAATCAAGAGAATTATTCATAATAGCAGTTTTTTTGTAGAAAGCAAACAAGCTATTGAATTTTGTGAAAAGGCCCTGGTACATGTATGCATACATATAGGACTTGATTCATTGGCCTGCCCAAACCATGACTGGTGTTAACAGTAGTGGCAAATGCATTATTTGAGATTCAAGTTCTTGACTAAACCTCTGTTTGCCATTGTGGGTTCTAGATTATGTCTGCTAAGAAAAGCTAAATTGAAAACAATAGGAAAATAATTCTACTAAGTGAATAAGAAAGGAGAGTAAACTTTAGCATGACTGAAATCCACAAGACATGTCTAGAAAACATTAATGCACCATAGAAAAATGAATAAACACAGAATGGACAAACGCAATATAAAAGTGACAAGTTAACCCTTTCAATTCCAACACATGCACTCCATATACAAAAGAGCCACTGTGATTTTCCGATGCAAAATTATATTCCATCGAAATAGCAGTTACATTTATTTATTATAAAACATATTTCCATTTTCAAAAATCAAAAAAGGAAGGGGAACAAAAATCTTTAAGGAAAATTATAACAAGCAACCGTGTAATATGTAATAGCACCACCAAGACTTAAATAATGAATTTGAAAACCTGATCAAACTTGTGCATGTTTTACTATATCCAAATCAAATTAAGCAATCTTCAGATCTACTTTCCACAGTATGTCAACCAATAGAAAGCAAAGAAAATATCACCCTTGGAAAATCATAAATAAATATGTATTACCAAAAGCAACACAATTCACATAAAAACCCCAGTGGAGAAATAACATATTTAATACTAAACAGATATAACATATTTAATCCAAATCACAGAAATACTGTATGTAACTATATAGGTTAATACTTATTAGCTGAAAAAGTAGAAGTAACACGGTGGTAAACATACATCAAAAGCAACAATTTCTGAATATTAACAGTGAGCTGTTTGTGGGGGATTTGTGAATTGGTAGTTGCATTGCTTTCTAGTCAGTGATTTACGGTACAATAATCAATTTTCGCAAAAGTCTATATTTTAAACATGTAATTGAATTGTGTCCAGAGACTCCTACCTGCCTGCTTTGGTATGTGGAGATAGCACCTTTCAAAATAGGTTAGGCTAATAAGTGAAAATCAGTCAATGTGTTTGTATTTTGACTTCTACAATGGACGCCAAATCATCGCATTCGTTATTATTGCATTTCACCACAATCTGATGTGTATTCTCTACATTCCAAGTACTTAAATATTTATTCAGTTAAAGTTATGCTCTCTTAAAAATGTTGTTCCTTAACAATATTTTGAAATCTAAAACTCATCTGATACAAAAAATATTTGAATTATAGATTTACTTCATGCAATTTTTACCAAATTGATTAATTCTAAGAAAAATGTAACGCTGCATTACCTTTATAGATAAACTTCAATTTGATTCTACTAGTTCTGATTGAAATTCTTGTGGCGACAAATGTAATCATCGCTGCAAGATCAGATGTGGACTTTTGTCAAGCAAACAGGGTGAGTGTAGACCTTTATTTCATTTTTGCATTTGTAATAATGTGGTGTATGGACACTACAGTTTTGGAGGGGTTGTTCACTAAATCTCAAATTAAAAAACTATGACCTCTGGTAAAAGGGTCAGCTGCACAAGTCCTAAGCACTCTCATGGATCACTATTAAAAGAATACTACAGACATAATATACACTTAAATGCATATACTAACCGAGTGACACCTTTTCTCCAGTGCAAAGCATGGGGAGATCCATAAAATTCCCCAGTTGCATGGGATACCAGGGGCTCTGTTTGTAGCCCTTGATATATCATGATGAGCAGGTAGTCACACATAGGCACACAACAGACAGAAAAGCAGGGCTGGAATTGATGAATAAAGGGGAACTGTAGCGAGGACAGGGTACACGGCTTGGAAGCCCACTGGCAGGGCACATGGCTTGGAAGCCCTCAGGCAGGGCATGCGGCTTGGAAAAGGCTGGACAGGTAGGTGAGTCTGGGACACGCCAGGGCCTGGTACACAAATCTGGATCGTAAACATAGCCAATGGTATACACGGGAGATCAGAACAAAGTACAAGGCCCTATAGCGGCTAGAAGACTAACAGGAACCCAAGCCAAACAAATGCAAAGTCCCAGACTGAGTGGCAGAGCAGGTATAAAAGGGCAGGGCTAAACGTGGCTCAGCTGTCCCAAGTAATTAGAATGGGGTGCTGCTTTGAAGGAAGGGTGGCCACTAGTGGCTGCAGGTAGACATGACAATGATATGATTATCACATATGCCATGCTGGTAGGATGGAACCCTGACACTGCTATACACTTTGAATTGTTTCTTCACTGAGACATACATCATTTTTCACAATGAGTATTCGAATGTTGCTAAATCTATTATTTTATGTATTTGTCAAGTATTTTCCTGATTGGATTTAGCATGATTCAAATTATTTTTTTTTTCAATATGTCTTTATTTATTTTTTCTGTTATAAAAGACAAAAATACACAAATCATACATACATAGATACTGGTACAATACAAAAACATCAAAGAGACAAAGTTAATATAAAGTTAATATACTGTGGTAAAGTGTATGGGAGAGTGGTTGATGGGATATATATCTCACCTGGTTACCTCAGCCAGGCATGGTAGCAAACCCAGGTGCTCTCAGGTGAGGCTTCCTAAGCTCGTTACTGGGGAGGAAGCCTTAAAAGAGAGGGCTGTTAGGTTTGCAGAGAGAGGAGAAACTGAGTGAAGGAGCAGCTACAGCCAGCGCTGCAGCCGACCAGGTATGAAGCTTTACCCATGCAAAACCTTTTACTTTGCTTTGTGCCAGACCTTGGCTTGTAGAGAGGTATCCGGATGTTTAGTTAGAGCCGGACAGGCTTAGAGTTTGTTTTGTTTATAAGGTGCTCTGTGCCTATAGCATCTAAATAAACCCGCTTTACGTTTGAAACCGGTGTGAAGACTGTCATTGCCGCCCCATGCGTGAGCTGTTCCCTACAATTGGTGGAGAATGCGGGCACAGTGGTGCTAGGAGCAACGGCATGACAAAACACTGCATCTGAAATTTGTGGACATTTAAAGGGCCGGAAGCATATGTCCTGAGTGAAAGCTGCAGCACTGTACGGCCCATCCGGCACAATGGAGGAGGTGATAAAACAGCTGATACAGGCTAACCTGAGACATGAGCAGGCTTTTGAAGCCCAGCAACATGCGCAACAGCAGACTATGGCCCAACAACAGGAAACGAATCGCCTGTTAATGGAGCAGATTGCTGCGCTCAGAGAGACTGTTGTGGCTCAGCCCCAACGAGTGGAGGCAAGCCCCCTTGAGACTGTTGATGTGAGGAGGGCCGTTCAGCGGGGCTTACAAAAAATGACGCCCGACGGTGACGTTGAGGCCTACCTCACCGTATTTGAGAGAGTGGCGGAGAGAGAGAGACTGCCAGTTGCAGAGTGGGCAGAAGTGATTGCACCCTTTCTGACTGGTGAACCGCAAAAGGCCTACTATGACCTCGGGGAGCAGGATGTCCGGGACTTTACAAAACTAAAAATGGAGATCCTTGCTCGCCTGGGTGTTACGCCCGCTGTTCGGGCCAAGAGAGTCCACTGTTGGAAATACACCATGGACAAGCCTGCCAGGTCCCAAATGTATGATCTTATTCATCTTGTACGTAAGTGGCTGGAACCAGAATCCACTACACCAGCCCAGATGGTGGAAAAGGTGGTAGTGGACCACTACTTCCGCGCCCTCCCGGCGGAGCTACAACGGTGGGTTGGGCATGGAGACCCCAGAACTGCTGAGCAGCTTGTCAACATGGTGGAAAGGTTCATAGCAACCGAGGACTTCCTCCGTGAGGTCCCTGCAGCACCAACACCTTCCAAGACCGTCAGACCCGCGACATCTTTGGGTAAGAGAGTTCCAGCTGGAGGTGTATGGAAAAATGTGAGCGAGAGCAGGGCTCTAGAGTTTGGGCGAGGGCAAAAGACTGATCCTGAACCCCTGGGGCCCCACAGTCCTAGAAAGGGCTCCCTACTAAAGAGGCCAGGGACCCCTCAGTGCTGGAGGTGCCACGAGTGGGGACACATAGCCACCTATTGCCCTCTTAACTCAGAACCCATGGTGTGTGACGCTAGTCGGCGTCAGTCCCTATTTGCAGAACCTGTTTGTGCAGCCATTCCAGAGTCAGAGACTGAGCCACATTTTTGTATGGTGACAATAAATGACTGCTCCGTGAAGGCACTTTTGGACTTGGGTAGCCTGGTGACTTTGGTTCGGGCCGGCCTTGTGGCTATGGACTACGTGCCGAACAAGCACATAAGAGTGCTATGCATCCACGGGGATATTGTCGCTTACCCTGTGGCCCCCATTAAGTTGGTGACCCCATCTGGAACTGTGACCTACGAAGTCGGAGTTGTAAAAAGACTTATGCATCCGGTTATATTAGGCCGCGATTTCCCATTGTTCTGGGAGTTGTGGAAAAGGGGGAACGTTTCTGCAGCGGGTAACAAACTCCGGCAGAGTCTGTACCCTTCCCTGTAAATAATGGGTCATGTGAGATGGCCATTGGAAACAATGATACCAGTAAGGGGCATGATGAAAAGGATGTAGGCCCACCTGAAATGTATAGTGAAGATTCTTTCCCCTTGCAGGTGTTAGCTGGGGAGGAAGAAGAAGAAACTTCCCTACCCGGCCAACAGGTCTTAGATTTAGAAATGTCTCGGGGTAACTTCGGGACCGAGCAAGTGAGAGACCCCACTCTGGGAACTGCACGGGCAAATGTCACCGTAGTAAATGGGGTACCACAGGAACCCGAAGCTGACCAGAAATTTCCACATTTTGCCATGAATGGGGATCTAGTGTACCGGGTCACCAAAGTTAACACGGAAATTGTGGAACAGCTTCTGGTGCCGAAACCATACCGACACCTGGTGCTGGACATAGCTCATAACCATGTGTTTGGGGGGCACTTGGGGACTAATAAAACGCAAGAGAGGGTCCTCCAAAGGTTTTATTGGCCTGGGGTGTATGAAGAAGTAAAAAGGTATTGTGAGTCATGCCCCACATGCCAGAAAAGTGCCCCAACACCACACTTCCGTAGCCCCTTGGTGCCACTTCCCATCATCGAAGTACCATTTGAGAGAGTTGCCATGGATTTGGTAGGGCCCATTGTCAAATCTGCTAGGGGACACCAATACATTTTGGTTGTATTGGATTATGCTACCCGGTACCCAGAGGCGGTACCCTTAAGAAACATGGCCTGCAAAAATATTGCTAGGGAGTTGTTTTACATGTTCTCTCGCACGGGGATCCCTAAAGAAATTCTTACTGACCAGGGTACGCCCTTTATGTCACGGGTCATGAAAGACCTGTGTAAGTTGTTTCAAATCACTCACCTCCGTACCTCAGTGTACCACCCTCAAACAGACGGGTTAGTTGAGAGGTTTAACAAAACCCTCAAGCATATGCTAAAAAAGGTGGTAGAAAGGGATGGTCGGGATTGGGACTGTCTATTACCCTACCTCATGTTCTCTATCCGGGAGGTGCCCCAAGCGTCTACAGGGTTTTCCCCCTTTGAGTTAGTCTATGGCTGACATCCAAGGGGTTTGTTAGATATTGCCAAAGAAACTTGGGAGACCGAGGCCACCCCATATAAAAGTGTTATTGAACATGTGGCTCAGATGCAGGACCGAATAGCGACAGTGATGCCTATAGTTAAAACGCATCTGCAAAGAGCACAGGAGGCCCAGAGCAGAATTTATAACGGATCTGCCAGGTTGAGGGTCTTTAATCCTGGGGACAGGGTCCTGGTTTTAGTGCCCACCGTTGAAAGTAAGTTTTTAGCCAAGTGGCAGGGTCCCTATGAGGTTGTAGAGAAGATGAGTGAGGTGAACTACAAGGTCCATCAACCAGGCAGGAGAAAACCCTTCCAGGTTTACCACGTAAACCTGATCAAGCCGTGGAAAGATCGGGAGTCTTTGGGGGCAACCCAGGCAGGGGTCAAAGAAGTGGGGCAACCCGTTCCCCCAGTAACAATAGGAGAGGCACTGTCAGTGCCCCAGAAGCAGGAGGTGAGGGAGTTCCTGCAGGAAAACAGACGCAAGTTTTCGGACCTACCTGGCTGTACCCACCTCATAAAACACCATATTAAAACTGAGCCT
This sequence comes from Spea bombifrons, assembly GCF_027358695.1. Lineage (NCBI taxonomy): Eukaryota > Metazoa > Chordata > Amphibia > Anura > Pelobatidae > Spea > Spea bombifrons. The sequence continues at coordinate 57,377,198 of NC_071090.1, forward strand.
CACAGTAAAGTGAACCTGAAGCCATACAGGATACCAGAAGCACGTAGGGAGGCGGTATCCTCTGAGGTCAGGCGCATGCTTGAATTAGGTGTGATTGAGGAATCCACTAGTGAATGGTCAAGCCCCATTGTGCTAATCCCAAAGCCCAATGGGACGTGGAGGTTCTGTAATGACTTCAGGAGATTAAATGAGGTCTCAAAGTTTGATGCGTACCCCATGCCCCGAGTGGATGAACTGGTTGAGAGGCTTGGGAAGGCAAGGTACATCACAACACTTGACCTTACAAAGGGCTATTGGCAGATACCGTTGACTGAGGAGGCTAAAGAGAAGACTGCCTTTTCCACTCCAGAGGGCCTGTTCCAGTATGTTGTAATGCCATTTGGGTTACATGGGGCCCCTGCTACCTTCCAGAGGCTGATGGATCTGATTTTGAGACCGCATCGTGATTATGCCGCTGCTTACCTGGACGATGTGGTAATTTTTTCGTCTGACTGGAAAAGTCACCTCTGTAAGGTACAGGGCGTGTTAGACTCCATTAGCGATGCAGGCCTAACCATAAACCTTGAAAAATGTGCAGTGGGTCTGGAGGAAGCAAGATACCTGGGTTATATCATTGGTAGGGGGCTGGTTAAACCCCAGATCAATAAGACTGAGGCGATACAGAACTGGCCTAGGCCAGTAACAAAGAAACAAGTGAGGGCTTTCCTTGGCATAACCGGGTACTACCGTCGGTTCGTGCCCAACTTTGCCTCAATGGCAACACCATTGACAGACTTAACGAAGGGTGATAAGTCAGTGATGGTAAAGTGGAACCCAGAGGCAGAGAAGGCTTTTCAGAGTCTGAAGTCTGCCCTATGTGACCAGCCAGTGCTCGTTTCCCCGGATTTTAGGAAACCATTTCTGGTTCAGACAGACGCGTCTGCTACAGGTTTGGGAGCAGTTTTGTCGCAAGTGGTTAATGGGGAAGAACACCCAGTGCTGTACCTGAGTAGGAAACTGACCCCAGCAGAGGCAAATTATGCCATAGTGGAAAGGGAGTGTCTCGCCATCAAGTGGGCGTTGGAGTCCCTGAGATATTACCTGCTGGGCCGGGAATTCGTGTTGGTGACTGACCATGCTCCTTTGGGATGGATGAAACCGAATAAGGAGAGAAATGCAAGAGTGACCAGATGGTTTCTCTCCTTGCAAAATTTTAGATTTACAGCGGAGCATAGACCAGGGAAGTTACATGGGAATGCGGATGCGTTGTCCAGGGTGTACTGTATGGTTGCTGACGCTGTCCAGACCTCTGGTCTGGAGTCGACGGGGGGGATATGTGGTAAAGTGTATGGGAGAGTGGTTGATGGGATATATATCTCACCTGGTTACCTCAGCCAGGCATGGTAGCAAACCCAGGTGCTCTCAGGTGAGGCTTCCTAAGCTCGTTACTGGGGAGGAAGCCTTAAAAGAGAGGGCTGTTAGGTTTGCAGAGAGAGGAGAAACTGAGTGAAGGAGCAGCTACAGCCAGCGCTGCAGCCGACCAGGTATGAAGCTTTACCCATGCAAAAACCTTTTACTTTGCTTTGTGCCAGACCTTGGCTTGTAGAGAGGTATCCGGATGTTTAGTTAGAGCCGGACAGGCTTAGAGTTTGTTTTGTTTATAAGGTGCTCTGTGCCTATAGCATCTAAATAAACCCGCTTTACGTTTGAAACCGGTGTGAAGACTGTCATTGCCGCCCCATGCGTGAGCTATTCCCTACAATACCTTAAAGGCATTCCGTCCTTCTCTAAACTTAAATCTGTAGAACTGTCCATTTTGGATATAAATTTTGATGATTGGAATTCAAATTCTTTTTAACTTCCTGTCTCCAAATGTAGGCAAACAGAGACAGACTGATGACATGTAAAGTGATATTTATTTGTATTGTGTCTTCAGCCTATGATGACGCCACTCTATAATCCAATTAAACAAAAACTATGCATGTTCTTTCTCACTCTAAAATAATCATGTTCAATCGCATTTTTTGTCATTCTTCTATTTTATAGGGTGTAACACGTGGAAATGCAAGTTTCCTGAAACATGTCAAGTTCCCAGCTCGCATAATAAAATGTTATTCTGTAAGGAAGAAAAAAGAAGAAATAACAGTTGTTGAGTAAACCCTGGGCAAGAGAGTAACCACAATTATAGAGGATCTGTCACATTTGAGATTAATTATCATCAATTCTAATTCTTTTACTTCATACAACATGTTTACTTTATTCAATGTAAAAAAAAATCTTTCTCTGTTTTGCTGAATTTGAGAGGTGCTATTATATTAAATTGATGCAGAGATAATTAATGGTTTGTCTAAGCTGAACAGCATCTTTAAAGAAGAACTGGATGGTTGTAATCAGAGTTGTTACTAGATATAGGGAGCCCTAGACCTGTGGAGAGCCTAATTGGTTGCCCCTTGCTGTGAGCAATTTTAAGCACTAAAAGTCTTTCTGTAGTCTGCTAAAACAATGAAGTAAGAGTAAGTGTGTAATAACTTCCTCTCTGGGCTCACTATAGCTCCCAAAAGAGTTTCTCTGAGAGATTGCAGGAGATTAAGTTAAATGTGTGTCCCTTGCCTTAGATATTTCTTTGATTAGAGGCAGATGTGATACCAGAAGGGGAAAACAGAAATCTGAATAAAGGAAATATTTATGTTTTTTTTTTTTTATTTTTTATTAAACTTGTTGTTTTTGCTCTGTTAAACTAGATTTAATTGCATGTGTGATAATTCAACACGTTTGATTTTTTTGAATTTTTAAGAAGCAGTCTGGCTTTCAAAGTGTATTAATTATTTTTAGCAATATTCCGGTACTCTTGCCTCTAAGTAATAGAGCATTCTGAAGGTAGTTCTTTTTTTTTGTATGTGCCGTTTCGCACAGTATATCCATCGAGGTTAGGGATGTTTATTTTCCATCAGCTAATATAACCTTTAACATCTCCAGCAGAATTTATGAAGCTCTCCCTATTGTTGTGCTGAGAAATTTACCCCATATCACTTACACTAAATGTAATAATTGTGTATGTATGTCTGTGTTTCTGTATTTCAGATTGTCGAGGTGATTACGGGAGTTTGTGCAGTGTTTGGAAGCATTGTGGCTTTAAATAATGATGCTCTGTTACACAGCCCATACTTATATGTATCAATTTTTTGGTTACTGGCTGCTGTAAGTATGTCATAGTAAAGTTTTCGCTGTGTCATTGTTACTTTTAAGATGAGTAAACCAGTGATCTCTGTAATTATTCGGTATTCAAAGTTGACAGTTTGAGTGAGCGCTGAAGAAAGCATGATGTTGTTAAAAGTTTGTCTTCATTTGCGAAACAGATCTTCTGCCGTGTAATATACTTAGCACAAGTTGGCTGTAGCACTGTCTTGGCAAGTGTCACGACAGGGGAGCCTAACGAGATGCCCTGCATATGTTGACCAATTTTGTGTCTAAGAGGGCCTCCTCACTTACTCTTTTTTTGTTTTTCACAAGATTGATCATGCAATTGTAAGCAGATGTATTTAAAAGAAATAAACTGGGACTTAAATGAATGCTTTAGCCTTTTAAGTTAATGAATAACATACTGAGAACTTGTTCTTCTAGAGTTTCCCTAGTGCGATTGCAAGTCACGTGGCTGCCGAATATCCCAATAAATGCTTGGTGAGCATGTGTGCTAGTTGGTTGAACTATGCTTTTTATGTTATATTGTGTGTAATTTAAAATGCATGCTTTCATAGTTTGTAATTTGAAGCGGGACAGTAATGTTGACTTGCTGGTTATTGAGTAGAACCATGTCAGCCCCTGTTTTATAAGAAACAAACCTTGTCTAAACAGAAAAATCCCTGAATTGCAAGATCTGTCAATTCATTTAAATGTAGATTGCCATTTTTGCTGCTCAGTGTGTAATCTGGATCTCCAATATCCAAGAAAGTATGAAATATGTATGTCTCAAAGGATTTAGATTTCAAACTGTGAGTGTGTGTTTTGAGGTACACTGCACAGATCCAGAGAGCTTGCAATTACAAGAAAATGTTACTTTTATTTTCTCAGCCTTCACTAATCGACAGAATTCTCAGGAGTTTACAGTTGGCGCTGGGTTATAGAGAGATGACTTTCATCTCATTGCATTGGTCCATTAAGGCACTAACACTGATGTGTTTGAGAAACCTACATCAGAAAATGTTTGAATACTGTTTAGTCTTGTCTGTATCATGCCTGTGTGCTGTTACTGATACTGGGTCAAGATGTGCAACGATTTAGGTTGGCTTGAAAATGTCTTATTTTATGGTAACGTGCGTTAAAATGTTATACTGTGTACATTAGGTGGAAGTTGTGATTACCACTTGCAGTATTACATCACCTTTGCTGTCCACTACAGCAGCCTACCTGTCATTCAGTGTTGTGAAGATTATTGGTCTTGTAAAAACCTACCCAGAAACTGTTACTGTAAGTAGCCAGTTTGATTTATTTTTATATATCTGTCTTCTCTGTAACTCACTGTAATAACAGTAATTGAATTGAAGGCTTATTTTTACCTCATATCAGTATCTCATAATACCGCCTGAAAGAACACATTGCTTTTTGACAATGTTACCAAATTCATTTGTCAATAACATATATATGTGGCCCACGTATGTTCTGTCTTTCTGCCTACACTATTTGTCTGCTTTCTTTTGCTGAGCAGATGTCTGACAAACAAGATTCTCTTAAGATCAGAGCTGGGTGGACCAATAAGTGTTTCTCGAGCCTACTCAGTTGTCTTAGTGTAGATAAGTCGACAAACATGCCTCTGCTAATTCCATTTTTTGGGCCTCTTATTGATGGTCATGAGGACAAGTAAGGCTCAGCACTTGCTTGCTTCTGTCACCACCACAGATGGCTTTACTACCTCTGAGAGCTGATGTAAAGACTTTACTAATGTAATCCAGATCAGAACACTTTAGCTTCTATATGTGTATATTTTCTCAGTCTTTAAGATTTTATTTTTTCCATGTTTTTAATTTGAATGTTTAAACGTGTTAATTGTATGCTTGTTTTCTTTTTATTTCAGCTGTTTCATGACATCCTTATATTAGTTCTGATGCTGATCCTGTTGGTGCAAGCCCTGCTTACAAACCTTACTGTCGTACAATGTATACATTACAAATCACAGAATAAAATATCCAGTTCATCCTGGAAGGTGTCAAATTTGGATGAACTTGATTATAGAAATTATGACGTAAGTATTTCTTACTGAAATTACTATACAATATACTGTATATATTCATTTGGGGGGTGTGATGATATCATTTGTAGAGCACTTAATAAGGTCACATTATCATAGGTAAACACATGAAGAGGAAAATGTGTTCCTTCTTTCTGAACAGAGCAACATTTTTCAACATACTATTGTGACAGCCCCACCTGCTGTACATAGAGTTATTCTCATTTCTGAAATACGTATTACTAGGGTTCCCATGTAGGCCATTTTTGAGGGCCACATATACATTTCACATGCAGCCAATCAGCATATGTGAAGTGTTACCCTGAATTATGTATGATGTATAACATACTGCATGGTAGCACTTTACATGTCTTGGTCAGCACATGTAAAATGTGTATGAGGAGTTTTCCTCCTACTTAAATTGTTTTTAATTTTCAAATATATTTATCCCTAGGTGTCCAGCAATGCTGTGAGTGAATTTGACAAAGACAAATCATGGAAAACTGTAATGGTGCAGATGTCCCAGTAATACCTTTCTGAACACTGTTTGCTACTAATGTATAACCCTGCTGACAGCATCTGAGCTGTCCTTGCAATGTAAAGAGGTAGTCAACATCTTTGTAATGGATAAGTATAAGAACCACTGAGATGTTGCTACAATATATACTTACAACCCTCCAGCTTTCACATCCTCATTAAATGAACCCCATCCATTTCGGAAATCAAGAACATGTGCACATTCATGGGGAATTTGAAATGTTTGTTTCCTTTGGGTTTTTTGTATTGCTGGGCTTCAACAGCTCTAAGTATTGTTAATAAATAGCATTACATGTGTTTATATCTTAACTAGTGTAAATAAACATAATTCTTCTTCTTCTAAATGGCTTGTTCAGTTACATAAATAGGTCACAACATTTCATATGAAAGTCTTGGTAAAGAACTGCCTGCATCCATGCCTCTAACTGCACCCCTTCAATCAGTTGAATCCCTGTTTGGCCATTTGAAATATTGGGAGGTGTGTTGCTGCTGTAAAGTAGTCCTGCAACAGAAAAATAGTCAAAGAAAAGTTTACAAATATATAACGAAATAACAAAATAAAGCAAAATCTTTGTTCTCATTTATTTTATTTTTGATTGTTCTGTTACATACTCGGTGCGGTATATCAACGGGCCTTCAATTTAACTGTGCTGTCAAATCCTAAATGTATAATTTTCTCGTAGGTGGAAGAATGAGTTTGAGAGATCTCTTTCTTAGGCCTCACTAAGCACACACATTTTGAGAGGTGTCGTATGCTGTTATGAGGAATATAATCCTTGCAGCCAGGAATGGACTGCGAGAGAAAAGCAGTCCATGCACTTTAAAGCCAGTGACCACTAAATGAATTATGTGCAGCCACTGGCTGGAAACCAAAGATTTTTGGTACCCTAAGCAAACTATGTCTTGGGTGCCCCAGCAGCCTAATAGACACGCTATAGAGTGCCAGTTTCATATGCGATATAGTAAGCTGCTCAGAACAGTACTTCACATACAAACACTACAGGGCATGGAAAACATGCAGTGGGGGGATATGTTTTTAGCCAATAAAATAAATTAAAGGGACCGTGTTATATCAGTGTTAGAGTAAAATTCTCACAAAGAAAGTACTCAGAAAACACGTTATGTAAGGATCTGTTTTTATACGTCATTGTAGCAAGATATTGCTTCTTTCCATTAATGAATATGCAGCCATTTAAGAGGCACAAACAAGAGCATCCATACAGAAAAATCCCCACATAAATAAATATATCCATGGATACAGACAAGCATTCACACACACACATACACATACATCTTTCATACACATGGATTCTAGCTTGTAACTGTGCAAAGTGTCACTTCTTCTGTGACTTCCGGCTGTGCGATCCTGACATACTGAACCTTGCCTTTTCATTACAAAGGAAGAGAGCCACGCAGCACCAAGTAGTCCCTCACCTCATCCAACAGGTCAGTCGTGTTTATGATGTGCAATGCATGCAAATATGTACAAATAACCCAACAGGAAATAAGAAGCAAAATCCTTGTTGGTAATTCAATTCTTCAATGTTGGAATGCAACTTCTGCGTGTGGAGTTAACCCCTTAAATACAATTCTTATGTGTCTAATTCTTAATTTGTTCAGTGCTGCAGAGCAATAATTAGAAACATACAAATATAGAAACATAGAAAGTGACGGCAGATAAGAACCATTCAGCCCATCCAGTCTGCCCAACCTCTCAGTACTTTCCTTAGTATCTGGCCTTATCCTATATCTAGCTTAGCCTTATGCCTATCCCATGCTTGCCTAAATGTTTCACTGTATTGACATCTACTACTTCTACTGGAGGGCTAGTCCATACATCTACTACCCTTTCCGTAAAGTAATATTTCCTGATGTTACCTTTAAACCTTTGTCCCTCTAGTTTAAGACTATGTCCTCTTGTTGTGGTAGTACCGTATTTGCTCGATTATAAGACGACCCTGATTATAAGACGACCCCCCAAAATCTAAATATTAATTTAGGGAAAAAACAAAAAGCCTGAATATAAGACTACCCTATAGGAAAAAAAGTTTTACTAGTAAATATTAATTCATGTAAACAATATTTTCATATTTAACCCCTTAAGGACCGGGCTCATTTTTCGTTTTCTACCCTGTGGGACCGAGGCTGTTTTGACACTTTTGTGGTGCTTGTGTTCAGGTGTAATTTTCTCCTCACCCATTTAGTGTACCCACATAAGTTATATATTGTTTTTTTCAGGACAAGATGGGCTTGTTTTTAACTTTAACCATTATTTTGATCGTATCATCTTATTTACTATAAAGAAAATAAAAAAAACATGGTGAAAAATTGAAAAAAAAAACATTTTATGACTTTTATTTGAAAAATCTTTTACTCACCTAAAAAAGCAAGTAAAAAAACTAGCTAAATAGATTCTACTACTTGTCCTGAGTTTAGAGATACCCAATGTTTTTATGTTTTTTTGCTGTTTTTTGTACGTTATAGGGCAATAAGTACAAGCAGCGTTTTATGATTTCCAAATCTTTTTTAACAAATCTGGTCAGTCTGCCTCCATCTCCTCTTTGGAACATCTTTGAAGCCGGTTAACTCAATTTAACCCATTCAAACCATATATTTTTGAAAACTAGACACCCCAGGGTATTCCAAATGCTGTTATTTTAACCCTTTCCATGCACCAATTATACAACTACACTTTGTCAAACTTTGTAATAGTAATTTTTTTCACACAAATTGTACTTTAGTTATAGATATACAGGTTCTGGTATATGTCACTGTCAAACAACCCCCCAATATGTGTTCAGGAACATCTCCTGAGTGCAGTGATACCCGACATGCATGGGTTTGTCGGGTTGTTTCAGATTTAAAATGCCACATTTGGGAAGTGCGCTTTTTTTCTCCATTTTGGTCAGTCTGTACCTATGCCCTATCTGTGAGCTAGGCCACTCCAATTTACCCCATCAGCCATTTTTTTTATATATTAGACACCCCTTGGGTATTTGAAGTGCTTTTATTTTAACTCTTTGAGATTTTTGAGAAATTTTAGCACTTGCTCAAAATAATAAACTTTATTTTTTTATTTTTTTAATACTTTTTTTATATTTTTTTTACACATTTTGATGTCTAGTGACATCACTGCATAATTATTTTTAAATGTTAGCACATTTTTTTTTTTTTCCATTTTTTTTTCCATTTTTTTTTTTTTTTTTGAATATTTTACTAATCACATAGTGATTAGAAAGCTGGGCTCCATTGACTTGCATGGTTGAATGCAGTACCTGTATTCAACCAGCAAGTGGAGCCAGTTCTCTAGAGGGTCTGGAGACCATCTAGCAAACTTTTTCTTGTTTGTTTTTTTTACAGAGCGGCGGCCATCTTACTTGATGGCGAAGATCACCGGTATCGAGGCATTGCAGCAAGGCCGTTTAAGCGAAGAAAGTGATCCTTGATCACTTTCTAAGCTTATTTAACTTTTTGACGGTTCAGGACCGTCAAAGGTCATTTAGCGACCTTCTTGTCATGACGGTCCTGAACCGGCAAAGGTCGCGAAGGGGTTAATACAAGCTATGATTGAGAAAAATATATATTTTTTATTTCCTTTTATTTGCCAACCTGCCCCCCCAGTTATGCACATCTGCCTCCAGGGTTGCCACTCTGCCCCAGAAATGCCTTATACCCCCTATTTGCCACTCTGCCCCATGATGTGCCTTTTAACCCTCTATATGCCACTCTGCCTCCAGAAATGTCTTATACCCTCCTATATGCCCCTCTGCCCCATGATATGCCTTTTAATCCCCTATATGCCAGAGTGGCAAATAGGGGGTATAAGGCATTTCTGGGGGTGTATATATATATAAACTGCTAACAGCAATCACACTCCTATCAAGCCAAGGCAGCCAGTACATGCTGGAACCTGAGGATGATAGGAGTGTGAGTACAGCCTCCCTATGCCATGCTACCACCACCCTTACACATCCATACTAACACACACTCATTCACAAACCTTTAAATACTCATTCATTACATTAATCACACACACACACACACACACACACACACACTCAAACCCCCCACCCCCTTACCTGAACTGCAGATCTCTCACTCGAAGACTTCTGCAGGGTCCCGGCTGTGAGTGCAACTTCTCTGGCCCCGCCCCCCAGAGGAAGGAGGGGGGGAGGCAGAGTTATGTGACACTCTTCTAGCTTCCTTTTCTCCTGCTGCTCGCGACCAAAGCCCGGTAAGTAGCATGGCCCCAGCGGACATTTTGAGGTCTTATTAGAAGACGACCTCGATTATAAGACGAGGGGTATTTTTCAGAGCATTTGCTCTGAAAAAAACCTCGTCTTATAATCGAGCAAATACGGTATTTCTCCTTTTAAATAAACTCTCTTTCTTTATCGTGTTGATTCCTTTTCAGTATTTAAATGTTTCTATCATATCCCCCTGTCATAAACCATTTCAGTAGCCCTTTTCTGAACTTTCTCCAACATATCTATATCCTTCTGGAGATACGGTCTCTAGTACTGTACACAATACTGAGGTCTCACCAGTGCCCTGTACTCAGGGGAGGGCTGGCAGCCTAAGGCCTGGGGGGCAAGTCAAGTGAAGTGGCTCCGCCCCCTCGCACTCACCTTTCACCCCTCACGCTGCTCCCATCACTTGGCGGCCATCGCATACGGCCGCTGGGTGCTGATGCCGCCGGCCGGCGCTGCTTTAATACTTTTTTTTTTTCATTTAATAGCCGATCCGGCTTACCATATTAAATTTAAAAAAAAGTATTAAGGTAGCGCCGGCCGGCGGCATCAGCACCCAGCGGCCGTTTAGATTAGATTTTGGGCGGCTTGGGGGGCAATTGCCCCCCTGCCCAGCCCGCCCCTGTCTGTACTAGAGCCCTGTGCGGGACTGTTTTCTTAATCCCGCTCCCGCTGCATTTCTGACCATTACTGCCCGCAACGTGTGTGTTCCACTCCCACCCGCTCCCCCAAACATAATTCACAAACATTCATTCCCTCATTCATAGATACTCGTTCATTCCCTCATTCACAGATACTAATTAATTCCCTCAATTTTTCATACTTGTTCATACAAACTCCCCCACACCCTTATCGGATAAGCCTAATGGCAAATGATAGAGGTAAACTGGAAAAATGGTCAAAGCTGTTGTAAGTGGCATTTAATGTGAATAAATGCAAAGTTACGCATCCGGCATAGAAACCCAAGGGCAGAGTATAGAATATTTGATACTGTCCTAACCTCAACCTAACCTAACCTCAGGAAAGAGATTTAGGGGTAATTATTTCTGAGGATTTAAAGGTAGGTAGACAATGCAATAGAGCAGCCACAAATGCTAGCAAAATGCTTGGTTGTATAGGGAGAGGTATTTGCAGTAAAAAGTGGGAAGTGCTCATGCCGTTGTACAGAGTAGACGACTGCATCAGGATGCGGGTCCCGCGGGACCGGTCAGAAAACGTGCATTTTTTCAGGTGTTGCAGGTGGGGGCGGGCGGTCAGACAATGTACCTGTGGGTCCCAGTAATCCCGTGAACACCTGCAAGGCTGCCTTCGCGTTGCTCGCACACAGCATCTCTTCTCTTGTTCCGACCAGGAACCCAGCAGAGTCACGTGAATTTATGTCACGTCACGACTCTGCTACGTTCCTGCTCCTGCTGGGCGGGACAAGAGAAGAGACGTTGTGTGCGAGCAACGTGAAGGCAGCCTTGCGGGAGTGCGCAAGATTACTGGGACCCGCAGGTACATTGTCTGACCGCCCACTGGCCTGTAGTTGCCCGACTCCTCCCTACTGCCTTTTTTTGTGAATGGACACATTCGCTAATTTCCAATCCCCTGGGACGACTCCCGTTACCAATGATTCATTAAATAAATCCGTTAATGGTTTTGCTAGTACACCACCAAGCTCTTTTAATAACTTGGAGTGTATCCCATCAGGCCCCATCAACTTATTTGTCTTTACCTTAGACAACTGAAGTAGAACCTCAGCCTCGATAAACTCTTTCTGCATAATCTTATAGATCTGTCTATCTTCCTCACTTTGGAAGTATTTCTGAGAATACTACCTTGGAGGCCCTTTTTTTAATCTTACACCCTAAATCCCTAAAATTACCTTTTAGGACACTCCATCTTCCTCTTGCTATGTCATTGGTGCCAATGTGCACCAAGACAGATGGATCCTCACCAGCCCCTCCCAATAATCTATCCACTCTGTCTGCAACATGCCAAACCGGGCACCCAGGAGACAGCAAACCATTTGGTTGCTGCGATAACAGCCACAGAATCCCCTACCACCACAACCTGCCTGGGCTTCCCTTCCTTCCGGATCCCATGCACACTGAATGAGCTGCTTTCCCGGCTGTTAGGGAGAACATCTTTTTCCAGAAAGCCCTTTGAGTCTGCCTCCCCAACATGCTCACTTAAATGGGCAAATTTGTTGGGATGGAGAAACTCTGGGCTGGCTTCACTCTTCCTCTTCCCTCCCCCACTGCAACCACGTCTAACTGTCACCCAGCTATGGCTCCCTACTGACTGATCTCCTCCCTCATTACTAGGGGCCCCATCTAAACTCTGCTTAGTGAGCAAGAGACTCCTCTCAAGATTGTCAATCTCTCAGTGTTCTCAGCCAATTGTTCACACTTGCCAGCGATATGGACCCAGGAACTGCTGGTCGAAGCATGCATACATTTGGCATGATGTGCACTGAGGGAGATCTCCAAGCTTGCTCATACTCTATGTGTAATGAGTGTAGTTAATCTCTTCAATACTAGAGTGCAAACCTTTCTGTGTTTAATGCCATAATATAAACAATGTAACATTTATGGGTGGATGAGTGATGTGACGGGACCGACCCGTACCCCGACTGGGTACACCTGCCAGACGCTGATTCCTTCTCCCCATATACACCAGGAATACAAGACTTCAATCAGTTGGAGCTAGCGTCGAAGACAGTAGGAAACATCACTCCTCAGGAACCTCGGTGGCACTGTAGCATAGCAATAGAGTGCTTTACAGTCCTGACAAGGACAAGGACAGCATAGAGACTTACCCCAATAATAAGACAGAACAGAAGTAAAGCGGAGAACTGACTTTAACAGCACAGACATTTAAACAGACAACATAATTGGATCAGGAGTATAATCCCATCAACTATCAGACATCCCGGTGCCTTTATACAGTTCTATGGCCAGCAATGTCCACTCAACAAAAAGTTACTATTTTGGGGGATCCCGTAGTACCAATAGAGAGCTCAGGGGTACAGTTATGTTCCAAAAAGTGACTTGATCCGATGTCGGCAACGTCCCTGGGAATAGTTTGAACGGTAGCCAAGCCAGAGTTCCATAGCCGTGGCTGGGTAAACTCCGGTCCTAAAGGTAATAAAATCAGAAATATGTAATGCTGCATAACCTCCTTCCACTCTCCGCTACTAACGCTCTTAGCTATTCAACCCAACAACCTTCTTGCCCATTTCACCACAGGGAGCTGAAAATGGGTGCAATGGGATACTTGTCTCATGGGCTGGTCTGTTTGGAGGAATATGGCACGCTAACACCAGCTACAGATATAATTTAATTCACGACCATATTGTTTGTATGAGTTAACTATGCACTTTACTTTTGGCTCCCTTCTGAAGTCATATCTGCAGTTTTAATAAAACCACCAGGGTTTAAGCAGTTTGGATCCTTTATGTTTTATTTTTATGGTCTTTCTATTCACAGTTTCTGTACATTTGGACAGCACTGGAAAGACATTGAGAGTATTTCTATCATACAAGTTCAGCTGATATATTAATGGGCTACATGGCTGGACTTTCATCCCATGCTGAATTGTGCCAGTCCTACCTTTTAGTGAATGTGTTTTCTGTGGAATTGGACTGAACCCACTGAGTATACCCACTCGTTATAAAGGGTATCTGATCACATTGTTGTCCTTTGTACTGCCAGGACCTATACTGTCCCCCTGGAAAAGATAAAATGCAAACTGTAGAAAGTACATTATAAAGTTTCTGTTTTTTTTTCATTTTTTGTTAAATGGATTTTTTATAAAATCTCTATGGACGTGCAGACATTACTTTTAATATATGGTTTGCTTAATGATTTTCAAGGCATCTATGAGAGTGAGGTGTGCCCATTGCAAACAGATTCTAATTCATTTACATGCAGGTTCAGTGCATGTACTGTGTGGCAAGAACAAATACTTTTTACTTACTTAGACAATACATAAATATGTGATGGATGGTCATGGTATAAAAAAATCAAATGTTCAGCCATTACAGAAGAACACTATTGTAAGTTGGTATTTATTTATTATTCATGTGTTATGCTATCACGGAAGACTTAAGGCTTTTGGCCTCTATTTCCAGGTTGAACAAAGCACAGCAACCTAATTGCTTATTGACCTCTGTAAGCATTCTAAAACATTTTAATATTTATTATTATTATTTATTGTTTTATATAGCGCCATCAAATTAAGTAGCCCTGTACATTGGGTAGACAGGACATAGCAAGTAGCATATAACATAACAATCTGACTTACAGAAACAAGCGAGGAGGGCCCTGCTCAGACGTAAGATGTATTACTCATGTGCGCCAACTGAATGCACGTGTGGACCACATGTTGAAAAATCAGCAAACAGGTGGTAGAAATGGTGTAAAACCTACAGTATAGCCAAATAAATAGTAGTTATTTGCTCTGCACAGCAGGAACGCAGTAAATGTCCTGCTGGGAGATGTGGGGGGTCCACATGGTGTGTAGGGTCCCTCTCCTGAGTAGGAATATTTGCATAGACACATAGACTCCATTTATAATCAGAGATGGCAAAGGAAACTTCTCACTTCCTGTTATGTCAAGCTTTTTTTATTGTCACACCCTGCAGTCAGCAAAATGAAAAGAAACTATAATTTAGGAGGACTTGGATCAGTGTTGTCCTGGGACCTCAATTGATCTTGACCAGCCCCATTCTCTAAAGAGGGCCTGCCCGCTGGCGGATGTGGGGTTTGGTGGGGTCGCATGATGTGAAATTACATGACTGTGGTAGTGGTGCGGCAGCTGGCACTGTGAGTGAGTGTGTTTTTTGTGATGTAAAATATATTATCTAATAAACTGAAAGATTTGTTTTGTGAAATTCTGTATTTACTGGAAGTTTATTTAATGTTTTCAGTTAAATTAATTTAACTTTTTCAATTAAATTAATTGCAGTTTTTTATGGACTGGTTTATTTAATGTTTTCAGTTAAATTCATTTCTTTTTTTATTGACTGCTAAAAATACAAAGGAACAAAGAGTTAGAGCTGTCACTGTCTTTAAGTGTAGTAAATATAACCAGCATAATAAGTTTTATTAACAGATTTGTACAAAATGTGGTTAATATCTTAAATTAACAAAGTGAAATTAGATCTCCAAAAGACTCATAGCATAGTTGCCAACTGTCCCATTTTGTGATAGTATTTGTGGTAGTATTTTTTGTGGTAGTATTTTTTTCACATTTTGCTTCAGGTATGAATTTACAGCTCTTGGTATATGTCAGTCAAACAACATCCCAATATGTATTCAAAAACATCTCCTGACTACAGTGATACCACCCATGCATGAATCGGTTTTTCAACTTGGAATTTTGACATGTTAAAAATTCTTCTCCATGTCCTATTTGGGACATCATCGAAGCTAGTCAGTTCAATTTACCCCATCAAACCATATATATATGTTTGAAAACTAGACACCCCAGGGTATTTCAAATGCTAGTATTTTAACTCTTTCCATGCACTAATTCTATAATGGTAACTTCATTCTTTCTGTGCACACATTTTATCCCCAGCCGTTGTCAAAATTTGCAGTAGCATTTTTTGGTGTGTTTTGTTTCACACTTAGTTTAAATGAAACTTTATGTTCAACAAACCCACATTGTCTAATTTAGCCATTTGTCCTTATTTTCAGGCAAGGCAATGGGCTATTCCAAAAAATAAAGAAACCATACATGGGTGTTTGTATAGGTGTGTCTATGTATTTTCATGTATTGGCCTTAAGTAGCCAAATAATCCTCTATTGTCTATAATAAAAGCTGTGGCAGATCCAGATCCTAATCTTGGGAGGGGCAGTTTCATCTTTTTTCTATTCGCCTCCACAAAATAGTGTTTTGGATTTTTTATGTACAAAAATAAAGTGAATAATGGCGCTTCTAATAGATATATGGATAAATAAAGTATATAAAGTGAATAAAAAAAATAGCTGCCACTTTTGGATTTTTTAAAATACCTAATTGACAATGTTTTATAACCATATCTAGGAACTCTCAGGTTTAACCCACAGATCTCTGGGTGAGGCACCGTTTCTCCGGGCACGCCCCACTCCCCGCCCATTTGCCCTGACATCAGCGGGAACACCCTCGACATCAGCAGCACCATCCCCGACGTCAGCAGGAACTCCTCCGACATCAGCGGGACCACCCACCAACGTCACAGGACCGGCCACCGATGTCAGCAGGATTGCCCACCGACGTCACAGGACTGGCCACCGATGTCAGCAAGACATGCGGGATGCGGGCAGAACTGCCCATTGACATCGGTGGGCAGTCCGGCTGACGTCGGTTCTGCCCGCATCCCGCAAGGGAAGGCTCAGGGTAGCCGGAGTGAAGAAGTCCCCAGGTATGTTTATAGCAAACATACATACAGGCACTTACATTAACACAACCAGTACCCCTTGGAGCATGTCACTTTCTTTCTCTGTGTTTTCTAGCTGCCCCTGGATCTGCTCATGAATGGAAGTCTGTTGCTTTCTTTAACGTTAAATGAGGTGCAATGCCTCCTCTAGACACTTGATGTTGCTAGTGCACTGGAGTATTTAAATATGCTCTTGTGTGACTGGTAAAACAAATAAGAGTTCAGATCCGTCTGAGACAACTTGGATAGCCATGTACATCTTTAAGTGAAATGTAAGGGTGATGCCCACAATGAAATAGTCTTAGTCCTAGTATTTCTAAGTTATAAAGGTTGCGGTGTACAATGTTCATCTTACCTTGGGAATAAATGATAATAAAGCTTATCATTGATAATAAATAATAATAAAGCTTATCATTGTGTGATATCATGGGGACACTCTCATTAATATTTTTTAATTATTGATCAAGATTGATAGGTTGGATCCTCAATGGGGAAAGCTATGTCTTCTACCCTCACAAAACATTATAAGTAAAGTGGAAGGTCTTTCTGCCAGAAGTAACAATTGGGAGAATCAGTGACTTAATTCAACTGCCTTCCAGGCTTATGCAAGTTCCTAAAGATGGGGTGCCCACATAGGCATCTGCAGGATTTTTTCCCGGTGGGGGAATATCCTCCTCACCTTTCTCCTCTCTCACTCCAATACCTCCTTACTTCCTCCCCATTGCCTACCTTTGTTGGCACAGGAGAGGGGTTTCTTGGTTTGAGGCAAATGTTAGTTACCCCTTAATAGGAAAAAAATATCTGGCCATGGTAGTAGTAGCTAACAGACCAGCATGTACCTGCATAACATAAAAACTTTAGTAGCTGAGTTGGAAAAAATGAGCCACAAATTCTACAATTAGACTACAATTCCTAGGGTTTTCAGACAGTAATGGGTGACTGAATATCATGGAAACTGCTGTCAACAACAAAAAAGTTACTGTGTTGTGTAGGCCACCATAACCCTCATCTATAACTACAATCCCCAGGAAGTTCAGGTAGCTATATGGCTGTGAATATTATTGTAGATGCAGTCAAAAAAAGTTAGTGTTTGTACTGTAGAATGAGTGTAAATACCCATCCCCAAAGCCCAATCTACAGTTACCAGCTACTATTCCCATAATAATCAACTAGCAATGTTGCTGCTCAGCTTCATGGGAGGTACAGTCAAGAAAAGTTAATGTTGTGTAGTGTAATGTAGCCCTGTATTGGTTAGCAAACATCCTGAGGTAGTACAATAAAGAGGGTAATAAAGGCTTGAAACCAAAATAGGACAAATGGTATTTGCAGCAGTTGTGGCAAACATTTGGCACTCAAAGTGCTGTTATTGCATTTCTCATAATATTCAGCCAACCAAATGGATTGCTGAGAATCATGGGATGTGCATTCCACAGCAGCTGCAGTACCAATCCATAATGATATAAAAGCTCGAATATTCACTTTCCCATGATACTTAACATACCAGACTGAGAACCAAGGGAAATGTTATCTCAGTTATTAACTAACCAGGGGCGTAACTAGAAACCTCAGGGCCCCGGTGCGAGAATCTGTTAAGGCCCCCCCCAACCCATCTATCCCTTTCTCACTATCTCCCCTCTCCCTCCCTACCCCCTCTTCTCACGAGCTACCCTCTCCCTCCCTACCACCCCTTCTCACGAGCTACCCTCTCCCTCCCTACCCCCCTTCTCACGATCTACCCTCTCCCTCCCCACCCCCCCTTCTCACGATCTACCCTCTCCCTCCCCACCCCCCCTTCTCACGATCTACCCTCTCCCTCCCTACCCCCCTTCTCACGATCTACCCTCTCCCTCCCTACCCCCCTTCTCACGATCTACCCACTCCCTCCCTACCCCCCTTTGTAGGTCACTTACCGTCAACTCCTGTGTTGGGAACGTGAGGCGTTTGTCTCAAACGGCTCAAACTGACAAACGCCTCATGCTCCCAACACTGCACTCTGGGCAGCGCTGAGGCAGGCGGCGGCAGCAGCAGCGGCGGGGAGCAGAGGAGGAGATTTCTGTCAGTCAGGGGGGCCCAAGAGGTGCCGAGCGGTCGTTTTCAGCAACCGCTCGGCACCCCTTGGGCCCCCTGACTGGCAGAACTCCAGGGCCCGGTCGCAGTCGCGACCCCTGCGACCCCGGTAGTTCCGCCACTGTAACTAACTCTAGCTGCAATATCTGTTTGATATAAACTACCTTGTGCCCACAGCATGCAAACTGTGTCTCTGCCCAGGCGGGGGTCCTGTGCCTGTGAATAAGCAGCTGCCAGAGGGATGGAGACCAGCTAGAGAAAGAGTAATGGAGCAGACCAAACCACTATGCCAGCAGGGGGTGTATACAAATTAATAAAAGCTTTTTTGCTGTACTCTCCTGAAGTGTTTTTTCTGCTCTCTATGTCTCGTTAACCTACTCTAAACAGCCTTTTGTTTCACCCTCCCTCTTTGAATTTCCAGAGGAGGCAAGTGCCAACTCTTGCCCACCCCTTCCAGACACCAATGGGTGGCTATTTGGGTAAGGACATAGCTCAGAATCTCTGGAAGCCAAACAAATCCCCATAGGGGCCCACTTGCTATTATATATTTAAAGTTCTTAGGCAATAGAAAATTAATATTTTCTGTTTATTTTCTATTGCCTAATAGAAATGTAATGCTCGAAAACAAAGGTATTGCAACATCTAGAGGGGAATCCATGCGTGGTTTTAGAGGGCTGCCAGAGCTTTAGGGTTTCTCTAAGCATGCAATCAAATAATAAACATCGTACAATTATATCTAGAAAATCTGTGTTTGTTACCTTTAAGGATAAGGTTCTATACCCCTGCATTATATATGAACACACATATAGACATGATGAAATCATAAGCCAAGGAATCTCCAGAGAGAATCCCCTCCTTTAAAGAATTACAATTATGTAAACATAATTTTATTTAATCACCAAAATGTTATGGGTGTGCCATAAAAATGTACTATGTCCCTGAGTCATGCATGTTTCATTTATGGAATGTTGCCATTTGTTTTTAACATTTACATTGTCCCATTTATTTTTTTTACTTGTTTCCTTATAAGCCAAAGGAAAGAAATAGTGCACTGAACTGGAGTAAACCAGGAAACCCCAGAACCGCTGTCAATCTAGTAGTTAACTGGGTTCTGTGGTTATTGGGTGATTGGTCACTTCTGCTTTTTGGTTTGAATGACTAAATATTGCCTTGGGATGTTCTTTTATTTACCGTATAACTTCCCTTTTACCATTGTAAGTTCTCATTTCTTTTAAAAAATAACCAGTCTGTTTTTAGAAACACATTTTACATTAGGTTCCGCAAGCAGTGTATATTTCTGGTTCAGGTCTGTATTAGACAGAGTAATTATAAATAATTAAGGGTGTTAACCTTATTACATTTGGATTTCCCTAACAATTATAGTTCCTTGTTTGCTCATGCTACTCTTATTACAGCAGCAACACGAAGCCAAGTGAATAGCTTATGATAATTCATCAAACGACCTTACACACATCACTTGTCAAACTAATGGAAACAACTTTTTTCTTGTTTCTAGTTCATTGTTACTTTAAATTTAAATAATATAGACAATGTATTCACAAGAAACAATCACTTTAATAATACACAATGAATGGGTTTTTAATGTAGGGGAAATTGCCACATACAATTATGTATGTGGTGAATTCCTTTTATGACCCATTGTTTGCTCTGCATTACACCATGGATTAAAGCAGTTCTGATTCACTTGTGCGGCATAAGCAAATCCCAAAGTCTGAAGAGGAAACAAGTCTACGCAGTCATTGTTATATCAGATTGTTACCCCCAAAGGAAAAGGCCAAATAAGGTCACTGCTAGGTATACAAGATCAGCAGAGTTCAGTGAAAGTTGATTAATCCAAGAAGATGGCAGAATATCAGTGTAGAAAGCTACATGTAAGAAGAATTGAAATTGGTTGATGAAAAGCTGCCTTAATATTAAGTTTGTACTGTTTCAGAACACAGGCAACTGGGGTTGTCCCAGGTAGATTAACAGCAAAGAAGAATCATGTGTCTCATATCAGCAACCCACAATTGTAAAGGTCAAAACTGTGCAATATGAACGGGACATTGCCCAAAATGAAACAAAAGCACAGGACAGAAAATCAGTGTAATTAGTGTATAGGGTTTTTACGAATGAAAAATGGTCAGACTAGATGGGCTGACAGTTTCCTATCAGCAGCCAAGATCTATCCATTGCTATGTTGTCTGTTCATCCTGTATTATCACTTGCCAAGGGCAGCTCCCAGGGTAAATAAGCCGCTGCCTATAGTTGAGGGATTTCAGATGTGATATACCAGTAGGAAAAAAGCATCAATTGGCATTATCCGATATCATTACAAACAGAGCAGAATATGAAGGTGGCAGCTCTAGTCTGTGTAACTTTGGGAATTTGTATAATAAGACTGTGAAACTGGTTAAAAGACTCAATCAAACACTAAGTTCCAAATTTTGCAAAAGGTTAGTTGTAAAAAATGGCCATTCCACCACTGATAGCCATCTGTTTCTACACCCCCTAACAACAGAGATGTTAAAAATACGATAAAAGAGTAATGCTGTTAGCGGCTCCCTAAACATATTTCAAAGCAATACCCGCTGTCAAAAACCAGTTAAATCTTCCAGCTCATTCAGCTCTTGCCACATGGTTAAAATCCTTCTAAGCCAACTCAAGGTTTGTTTGAACAAAGGGGGGATTAATTTGTGTTATTGCTTGCACTCCTTTTTTCTGATTATTCCATCTGTTTTTTGTTTTTCTCTTGACAATAGTAATATAGATAAATGCCATGCATGGCAAAAAACTGCTTTATATCACACACACAATATCCGCTTACCTGGTGTCACGGACTGGGTCCAAGCTGGTGACTGGAAGGACCCAGCGCGCCCGATGGTTGTTTGCAGGAGTCACGATGCAGCAGTGGAGTCTGGGGCAGGGCCTGGTGCGGGGTGACCACACTCACCCAGGCGTTGAGCACCTAGGAAGTGCAGCCAAACACCAGCGCCCTGATATGGCAGCAGATGGAGTCCAGAACAAAGCGAATCCTGCAGGCACCCTGGAGCAGGCATGAAGCATAGCACATAGATCACGAGCAGGATGCTGCAGGCTGGGAGAATGAAGACTAAGCAAAGGGTTAATGTAGCAGACACATAACACAGCAAAGGAAAGGGAGACCAGGCAAGAAACATGATATGAGATATACACGAGAAGTGGCTAGAAACATGACATGAATAGCGTAAAGTATAAACAGGCACAAGACAAGGAATAAGCATAACCTGACAAGACATACATGGTACAGGGCACAACAAAGGACAGGGAAGGAGGCAAGGAACACAGGGGAAGGAGTGAGGAGCCGGAACCCTCGGACGCTTCTTCCTTTAAGCAAGGATAGGAAATCTTAACAGGGACATGGGGAGAGGAGAGAGGAACCGGAATCCTCAGATGATTCAAGGAAGAAGGGCAAAGGTACATAAAAGACACAAACATGAATACAGAAACTAGCCTAGGACTACAAGATAACTATTGGAGATTTCGTCACATGATATGGCCATAGTATGCTTAGCCCACCACTACGCCAAAGTACTCCAATGACGGTGGGTCCTAACGCTAATCCCTGCAGACAAGATACAAAACAAACCACACATGTAAACCAAACACAGCACAGAGACATACCTTAGACTGAAGACTGCAGACTGAGACAAACAGAACACAGGTGGGGCACACCTAATAAAGGAAGCAGAGCTGAAGCAAAGAGCCGGAGCAGAAGCAAGGAATGGAAAATAGAACAAAGCAAAAGGAAATCCAGAAATGGATCAAAGCAAAGCAGAGAAACTAAAGCAGAACAGATATGCAGCTCCGCAGCCTGGGCAGAACGTGACACAATCCCCCTCCGAAAGAGCGGCCTCCGGACGCGAACAGAAACATCAACAGAAGGAAGGCCCGCTTCTAACGGAAGAACAGAAGACACAAGTCAACCCAGGAACCAGCTTACGGAGTCTGAAAAACGTAGGAGTCCTTCGATGACCAGCACTGCCGCTAGTAGACCAATCTCCTCCAAAAACAGGAATCAGAATGTCTGAACAGGATTGAGGAAGTAGTCTCTAGCTGACATTTAGGTCCAGACGAAGGCAAAGTAGATAAGCCACTTGACAAGGCAGACACGGCAGGTAACCCACTTGCTGGGCAGACATGACAGATAGCCCACTTGCTGAGCAGACACGAAAGGCACGAGTTCAGGCATGGGTACGGGTTCAGGCACAGGCACGGGTTCAGGCACAGGCACGGGTTCAGGCACCGGCACGGGTTCAGGTTCAGACAACAGGTTGCCCACTTGCAGGGCACACGGCAGATTGCCCACTTGCAGGGTACTCGACTTAGGAGTCCACTTACTGGGGCGCTGGCCGCAAATCAGGAACAAGGCAGGTTTCTGGAACAAGGCAGGTTTCTGGAACAAGGCAGGTTTCTGGGACAAGGCAGGTTTCTGGGACAAGGCAGGTTTCTGGGACAAGGCAGGTTTCTGGGACAAGGCAGGTTTCTGGGACAAGGCAGGTTTCTGGGACAAGGCAGGTTTCTGGGACAAGGCAGGTTTCTGGGACAAGGCAGGTTTCTGGGACAAGGCAGGTTTCTGGGACAAGGCAGGTTTCTGGGACAAGGCAGGTTTCTGGGACACGGAGAAGCCCTCTTGCGGGGCACACGACTAGAAGCCCTCTTCCAGGGCACACGACTAGAAGCCCTCTTGCGGGGCACACGACATGGCTAGAAGCCCTCTTTCAGGGCGGACGAGAACGGAGTACCACCGGGCCAGGCACGTGTACTGGATCAAGCATGGGTACAGGCATAAGCTCAGATACTATGTCATGCATGCGTACCGGCTCAGGCACGGGTACAGGAACGGAGGCCCACTGGAAGGGCGGACGAGAACGGAGCACCACCGGGCCAGGCACATGCACCGGTCCATGCAAGGGCACCGGCACAAGCCCAGGCAGTGGACCATGCATGCGCACAGGCCCAGGCACGGGTACGGGAACAGACAAAGGCTCAGGCAGGAACAGGCACAGGCTCAGGCAGGAACAGGCTCAGGCAAGCGGGTACGGAGGCCCACTGGAAGGGCTGACGGGTACGGAGGCCCTCTGGAAGGGCTGACGGGTACGGAGGCCCACTGGAAGGGCTGACGGGTACGGAGGCCCACTGGAAGGGCTGACGGGTACGGAGGCCCACTGGAAGGGCTGACGGGTACGGAGGCCCACTGGAAGGGCAGACGGGTACGGAGGCCCACTGGAAGGGCTGACGCTGCAAACTCCACTCCGCGAACTCCTGGCCGTTTACCTGCGGCCATGTGTCACGGACTGGGTCCAAGCTGGTGACTGGAAGGACCCAGCGCGCCCGATGGTTGTTTGCAGGAGTCACGATGCAGCAGTGGAGTCTGGGGCAGGGCCTGGTGCGGGGTGACCACACTCACCCAGGCGTTGAGCACCTAGGAAGTGCAGCCAAACACCAGCGCCCTGATATGGCAGCAGATGGAGTCCAGAACAAAGCGAATCCTGCAGGCACCCTGGAGCAGGCATGAAGCATAGCACATAGATCACGAGCAGGATGCTGCAGGCTGGGAGAATGAAGACTAAGCAAAGGGTTAATGTAGCAGACACATAACACAGCAAAGGAAAGGGAGACCAGGCAAGAAACATGATATGAGATATACACGAGAAGTGGCTAGAAACATGACATGAATAGCGTAAAGTATAAACAGGCACAAGACAAGGAATAAGCATAACCTGACAAGACATACATGGTACAGGGCACAACAAAGGACAGGGAAGGAGGCAAGGAACACAGGGGAAGGAGTGAGGAGCCGGAACCCTCGGACGCTTCTTCCTTTAAGCAAGGATAGGAAATCTTAACAGGGACATGGGGAGAGGAGAGAGGAACCGGAATCCTCAGATGATTCAAGGAAGAAGGGCAAAGGTACATAAAAGACACACAAACATGAATACAGAAACTAGCCTAGGACTACAAGATAACTATTGGAGATTTCGTCACATGATATGGCCATAGTATGCTTAGCCCACCACTACGCCAAAGTACTCCAATGACGGTGGGTCCTAACGCTAATCCCTGCAGACAAGATACAAAACAAACCACACATGTAAACCAAACACAGCACAGAGACATACCTTAGACTGAAGACTGCAGACTGAGACAAACAGAACACAGGTGGGGCACACCTAATAAAGGAAGCAGAGCTGAAGCAAAGAGCCGGAGCAGAAGCAAGGAATGGAAAATAGAACAAAGCAAAAGGAAATCCAGAAATGGATCAAAGCAAAGCAGAGAAACTAAAGCAGAACAGATATGCAGCTCCGCAGCCTGGGCAGAACGTGACACCTGGTTAATTTATAACTCCTCCTCGCACAAGCTGGGGGCAATTGTTCTAATGCTGCAGGGTTATGTGACATCACATTGCTTGCCTCTTCTGAGCATCTGCCTCACGTAGCAAGCTAATGTAGTGTCAAATGACATGAGGACTGGCTCTTATTCTACTTCACCAGTGTTGTATAACACAAAATGGTGTCTGTTTATTCCTGTATCATACGATATCATGTTCATCTGGCAATAACATTGACAATATCTGAAAAACAAAAAGAACCGATTCCCTAAAGACAGCACCAAATTTATCAAAGCAAAATTGGGCAAAATTAGACCACTGTGTATTTATAGAAGCAAAAAGTCCCACAGAATTCGTCAAAATGCTATTGAATCATTTTTCAATATGTAACACCAAAATTAACTCAAGTGGTGCAAGGCAGGGCCATAATCTCCAATAAGCAAACTATGATTGTGCCTAGAGTGGCCATAGAGGCAAAGGAAAGTTATATCTCCCTATTCCAGCACTTGTCCTGCCAGTTTTGACCAAGTCATGTCTGCTCCAACCCGGTTTAACTTTGTCTCCTTACCATTTTATGTCTGTATTCTTTCCCTCTTTTTAAAACTTCTTTAAAGCGGCCTAAGGGTTCCTGGAATTTAAATCCAACCTGGTGCTAGGGCTAGAGTTTTTACAATACCTTTCTATGTACATTGTGTCTCCAAATGGTTCTCCTTTCTTTTGAACTTTTGTGTGTAAAAAGCCATAAATAGGTGAGTAAAATGACTAATCATCTGAAGAAATGGGAACCATGGCCTCAGTTATTAAACAGAAGCCTATTGAACATGACAACCACAGGAACTGTCCCAGTTTCAATAAATCAAGTCTGTTAATAGAAAACTAGAAGCCATCTGCTGCTAAAGGAAAATTAGTTTTCATACGCAACTTTAGATTAACAATGAGTTTCGATTTCTGCACTGTGGTTTTTCCATAGGTATTAAATGTGTGTAGTCTTTCTGTTTGTAGTTTATTTTCAGATTTGGACACAAGAAAGAGGATTATAAAAATATGCAAAACCTAAGCTTTGGGTCTCAGTAGCCTTGGGGTCATTTTATAAATTGTTAGAGCACCAGTCAGGAACTAAAACTGAGCCAAAATGACCATCACGACGAACAGCATTGCTCACTATACAAGTTGTCACCCTGTTCTATTATTTGGAAGCCTGAATCATCACATTGTGAAGAATTTGCAATCAAATGGGGTCAATTCTTGGTTGGCTGTTGCATTGATCTGTTACCTAGAGAGAGTTAATTTTATTCATTGGGCAATAGCCAGAAATAGATGATAATGTGGATAACTGCTGTAATAAGCTAAACCTTTTGTAATAAGCCTGACATTGGTTGCATCACACCTCCAGTTTTCTCTGTTGAATAGTGTTCTCATAGATAGGTAGAAAGTGCATGGCAAAGTCCAGCACTAGTCAAGATAAAGAACAGCATTTCCATCATTGGTAGGAAATCAATAAGCTTATAGGTAAATTACATAAGCACATGAAAAAAAGAAAGTAATACTACTGACAGGCACAATCATAGCTCATAGCTACTATCACTGATACAACCCCACACTACCTCTCACCCTTTCTCTGTGCCTTATGTTTGTCCTCACCTCATTCCCTCAAGATTGTAAGCTCGCGAGCAGGGCTCTCTCCACCCAATGTATTGGTTTGTCTTAGTCTGTCAGTTCTCGTCTTGTCATACCCCTTGATTATATGTATTGTATTAAGCGCTGCGTAAATTGTCGGCGCTATATAAATAAAAGATAATAATATATAATAATCCACATTTTAAACAAATGGTAGAAATCCATCTTTGTTCCATCCACATTGAAATAATTTTCTAGAAGACCTCTGCAGAGCTACATTAAGCAGTGGTTGTGCAAATCATTGTCATGGTATCCTTGTTAAACAACAGGCCTTTATTATTATTATTATTATCATTATCTTTTAAAAGAAGCACAATGCAATTTCACAATAGGTAGCAAATGTAGCTGTAGCAATTTCTCTATGTTATCTCGGTTCTTGCACAGTGGACAATAGTGTGTTTGTGAAAATAAGTGTATCTTAGCATCAATGCATTGTTTAGCCCCTGACCTTAGATTGTACTGTATATTACGACACATCATCCTGTCAACAGTTTAATGCTGTAGTGTAATAACAATATTTTTTGTATACATTGTACAGCCAATACACTGTTTTTGCAGCATGCTTACATCTGTTTGGTAGGCCTCGTATTATACATTTGTATTATTTGAGCCTGTGACTAGCTTAGCGCACCGACATTTCTTCTTTCCCGTGTAATAACAATTAGAGCTGAAACAACGAATCGATAAAATCGATAATAATCGATAACGGAAATCATCGATAACGATTTCCGTTATCGATTAATCGAGTGATCGATTCGTCGTTGGAGCACTAGGCTCCTTTTACTTACCTCCGCCAGCGTTCCCCGCTTCTGCTCCACGCTCTGCAGTCTCCGCCTTCTTCAAGCTACGTGACGACGGATGTGACGCGCGTCTACTATCAAGTTGGAAGTGGAACAAGTTCGTAGCGGAGGTAAGTACTCTTTATGTCTATTGTCTGTGCGAATGTTTATGTGCGAGACTGGGTGCGCGGCAGAGTGTGTGTGTGTGTGTGTGTGTGTGTGTGTGTGTGTGTGTGTGTGTGTGTGCGTGTGTGCGCGCGGCAGAGTGTGTGTGTGGGTGCGCGGCAGAGTGAGTGGGGGGGTGCGCTGCACAGTGAGTGGGGGGGTGCGCTGCACAGTGGGGGGTCCGCGGCACAGGGGGTGGGGGGTCCGCGGCACAGGGGGTGGGGGGTCCGCGGCACAGGGGGTGGGGGGGCAGGGGATGCAGGGCAGGATGTGAGTGCAGGGCAGAGTGGGGCCAGGAGACTGGATGCAGGTCAGAGTGGGGGTGGGAGGGCAGGGTGGCAGACTGGGTGCAGAGCAGAGTGGGGGTTGGGATGCAGGGCAGGGTGTGAGACTGGGTGCAGAGTAGAGTGGGGGTGGGGGGGCAGGGCAGGGTGTGAGACTGGGTGCAGAGCAGAGTGGGGATGCAGGGCAGGCTGTGAGACTGGGTGCAGGGCAGGCTGTGAGACTGGGTGCAGGGCAGGGCAGGGTGTGAGACTGGGTGCAGGGCAGGGTGTGAGACTGGGTGCAGGGCAGAGTGGGGATGCAGGGCAGGCTGTGAGACTGGGTGCAGGGCAGGCTGTGAGACTGGGTGCAGGGCAGAGTGGGGGTGGGGATGCAGGGCAGAGTGAGGGTGGGGGCACAGTGCAAAGGGGTGGGGGCACAATGCAAAATTCTTTTAAATAAACGAAAAATTTGCATATTGTTTTTTTTATCCGATTAATCGATTAATCGAAAAAATAATCGGCCGATTAATCGATTATTAAAATAATCGTTAGTTGCAGCCCTAATAACAATAGCCTGTAAAGTGATCCTTATGGAAATAGTGTTGGCATTTACTTTCTTGCCTTTTAATTGAATGTGCTAGAAACTTAAAATACCAAAACACAAAAACGTTTTTTTCTTTGTTGTTTCAAGATATCAGTGTTATATGATGTGACTGTGACATCATTAAGTTAGCCTTACCTCTGTTTTGTCTGTTCTGTAACATTTATGGGGCAACTCATGCACTGCAGATAAGTAAATGTTTATTGTCAGGTATTATTCAATGACTGGTAATGGATACCATGTTAGGTAAACTCAACAAGGTAAGATTGGCTACTTTACTAAGGAAATTTAGTTACGTTTACACTCTGCCCGTAGATTGCCCTATTTGCCCATGTGGGTTGGATGTTTGAAGTATTCACAGCCAGCTGCTGATGGTGCTCTTCTTGCAAAATTCACATGTGGCACAGGCAGTTGCCATAGTGAATCATGTCTGTTGCCCATCCTGATCTTCCCCAGCTTAGAATTGCAAGGCCAGATGACTTTTGCCCCATTGATGGTCTAGTCTTGGTGTTACAGAGACATATCTGGCTTTGTTTTCAATGGAAAGAATATTCTTTATGGAATAAGCAACAAACCAAGTTCACTGCATTGATGTACAAAAAATCAATTTTACACTACTCTTCACGCAGCACTATAATAATGTTCAGCCACTACACAAAATTGGTTGGGTTACACAAAGTTAACCCAACTATAATACTACTTTTAATTATATATTTATATTATTCACTTGTTCAGCAACAGAAGAGGGCACTGAACTTGTTATTGTACCATTGGTATATGGTAAAAATTAACAATGAATCATGCAATACTGAATTGCGTTTATTTTCATTGAATAAATTATGCAAACAAATATCACATAAACATATAACTATGTTTTCAATAGTTCTGTTTTTTAATGCTTCATTCTTGAAACACCAAAAACTTTTTTGACATCAAGCAATGTAGAACCACGGGAAAAAAAACAGATTGGAACCCCACGGGGCAGATTTGTACTAGACTATTTTATCTAGCACCTTTGGAATCAGATCCCACCATGAATGATCTATGAAGCCACAGCCACAATAGCTTGAATGGACACACCAGCCATCATATGCACTTTAATGCATGTGATAGCTGAATGGTCACTTTAAATGTTTATGTGGCCCCCTTGCAAATATATACAGAGTTTCTGTGGAATCCTTCCTCTTTCTTAGCCTCTTTCCCCACCCCACATGTTTTCTAGGCTTGGGGGAAATGTTTTTATCCAAATTCTTCTCCCTTCACCTACATAATATACTTACTTGATCAGCAAGAGGTCAGGAGGGGTCTAATAAGACGCAACCAATGCTCATGCGCTGAAAAATGCTCACATAGATTTCAAAGGGACACTCCGCAAGTGTCACAGTCTATGTATTTTACGGATTGAAGAATGCATACTTTAAAAAGCATATTTCATTGATGAGGCTCTTGATGAGTGTCTCTTTAATTTTTGTAACAATATGTACAAAACATCCAAATTTCAATTGTTAATCTGTGCTACCATCTAAGAAGATAAATACATGCTGTTTAGGGACACCACTGATCTATGGGGCCTCTTTAGAGGATATGGGACAGATGAGACAGAGAATTGGTGAGAATCTTCATAAAATTATCTTAACAAATAAAAGCAACACATTTATAGTGAGTATGAATTGTGCTTAGTGTAGAATTGAGACTAGTGATAGGTAACTGTTAGAAATAGGGAAAAGAAAAAATGTCGGTGCGCTAAGCTAGTCACAGGCTCAAATAATACAAATGTGTAATACGAGGCCTACCAAACAGGTGTGAGCATGCTGCAAGAAACAGTGTATTGGCTGTACAATGTATACAAGAAACAAAAACTGTCTGCGCTTCTTACCCTAATAAAGTTGGCAACAAATATATAAACATAATATAAATGAGAGGTCTCATTAGAAATAAATCACAAACCAAAGAAAATCCTTTTTGACAATACTCATTGGAGAATTTTGACCGGAATGATCCTAGCAAATCTCCCTAGACCAAATTCCAACACCGCCTCCTATATGGACTTATTTGCTAACACAGGGAGAACTTGAAGTAGATGCCTCTACCCATATACTGTCACTACAGCTGTCTCCTTAGCAAAGATTGTGGGGCTAGCCCTGTTCCCAGACCATGTACATTTTTCTTTTTAATATAAGCTGTCCAATAATTTAAAAACAGCTTTTAAAATAAAACTTTATGCCACATTCACCAATTAAATTATATAGCTAAAAATGATACACACAAAAAATATTGGAAGTAGTAATATGACATAAATTCCCAATGGGCATGTATGTAAGAGGTATCGCAAAATTATGGACATGTGGGGGTTTACTAAAGCATGGAGAACGAAAATATAATTTCGAATTTCTCCTCCCACTTTACAACCATATTGATTAATTAATATGCACATATGGAGCAGCCTGACACCCTGTGGTGGTTATGCATATGTCACCTGACACAAGGAAGTTTTTTTATAAGTGAAACGGGAATGTTTTGTAGGTATACGCTGACCAGGCCTCTAAATACTAAATGCAAGATTCAACTGCTTATTTTAAAGGCAAGTTCCATTTAATTTCATGAATTAAGTCATTTAAAACAATACATTATTGTATACAAATTTGCATTTAATATCAAATAAAAAGATACACTTTTTCCCTTAAAGCTCATCTACTGCTTGATATGGGGCAGTAAATAGGACATAGACACGACTCAAGCTCCCAATAACTGCCAGTTAAAGCCAGTAGGCCCCAGCTAATAGAAAAGAACATATCCTAATTCTTAATTGGAAGGTCAACTTTTAGGTGCCTACAACATAGCAGTGGTCAAGTGCACTTAACTTCAAAATAGTCAGGTGTTTTACAATTTCACATGTTTTTTAGTAAAAATCTAGAGTGTTCCATTATTGTATGTGTGTTCACTTTTATTTCACATCGTATTATGGTACACCAGGTTCAAACAGAGGCCATGTTTACAGTACTTTACTTTATTTAATTTACAACATGATGCTATATATATCATTGCATGCAAATGTTATATTTGTTTTAGCCTTTCTTTTTTATACCACAGGATTTGAGAATAAGGATTAAACCTCCAGGAAGATAGATATGGGGAACTTTTTTGTACCACAACTTTTTTTTTTTTTTTTACTAACAATCGAGTTGACCAGACCTGAAAAGATTAATCATGTCAGTTTTATTACTTAACTGTTTAAGTGCCTGCTAGAAGTTTTAAGTGCCAACTAGCAAGAGAACGCACTATTTCTTTCATTAGGCCATTCTCTTGCAACAGTGGCATCACTAACACTGCAGAAGGTTCTGTCAGTATAATACACATCCTGCTAAGGTCTCTGATCCCCTGACCACAAATATGGATATGAGATAAAAAAAATTATAATTCAAAATTGAAAAAATAACTTGACACTTTTTTTAATACAGTTTCTGTGTAGTAGGCACTTTGCTACTCAACAAAATGTAAAAGATGAATATCCAAAAGGATGTCGATATTGTTCAGACTTATGTCAAGTTGAAAAATATATTGGAATAATAATGTTTTCTGGGGAACTGTTTTCTGGCACTAAGACCTGCCCTGCCTCTACCTTACTAAGTAGTAAGTGATTACTACCTTACTGTAGTAAGTGATATACGTATTAGTTGTATAGTCCAGGTGAATGTTTTGTATTAACATTTTACATTAGGTCTGTTAAGTTTTCTTTTGAGGGAACTAGGGAATTATGTTATTAAAATATCAATCAGATGGATTAATGCTTTATCTACAGCATACCTTCTAAAAGACTTATGAATGTGTTATGTGCTTAAGATTACAACTGATCCAACAACAGATACATCCAAACACATATCAATGAAATCACAATATGTATTCGGATATATCTCCTGAAGGCTAATGTGTTTTCTAGCTACAATAACTACACTTATCCAGGTGAATGGGTATATGGATGCACTTATGAAATATGCACCGATAAACCCACCCACTGGCTTATTAAGTTAAACAATCCCTGTTCTATCTCTTCTAACTTTTAAGGTTTGAACTGAAAACTTTCGCTTCTTCCAGAATGCAACAGAATATTTTGGAAACAACAACAGGATATCAAAGAATCCACAATGCGGCTATGATACAACAATACAAACTTTTACTAGAACGTTCCAAATATAAAACAATACAAATAACAGTACAATAACAATAATCCCCACATTAATTGACACACTTACAACAAATATATATATATAAGTTCCTATTTACAATATTCAAACATGCATGTTCATAGTTACCTTCCCTGAGAGCTCCAGGTTAGTGATGTTCCTTTGTCTCTTTACTTTCTCTCCTCCTCCTCTCTTCCACTACCTGTCCCTTGATATACTAGAGGGTCCCAATTGAGTCTACTGGGGAGATCCCTGATTGGACCCTGTGGTTGCCGTAGTTACCCTTTGAAGTTATTCCCTTTGGCCAACACCACACCCTGGGGTCTTTACAATCATGGGGCAGTAAAACCCAAAGATCTCCTGACCTGATTATTGACATGACAATCTATTTCATGCGAAAACCTGTCTTTCTTCCACACACCCTATATTGCTTGCCAAGGATCTGAATCAGTGGGACTGCACTAAATTGTAAACCGCTAAGACTCAAGCAATTTAAAGTCTTCTCTGGACACCATTAATGATGCACCTGTGTGGCAGGTGGGGTAATCAACCCTAATGCCTGGTCAGAACCTGCAGTATGCACAGCAAAAGCAATATATAGAAAGGGGAACACACTCTAAAGAGCATAAAAGGTTAATTAACATTAAATAAGTAATTATTTAAGATTCCTGGGTTGCTGCTAAATGATACAAGAAACAAAAACTGTCTGCGCTTCTTACCCTAATAAAGTTGGCAACAAATATATAAACATAATATAAATGAGAGGTTTTGGTTATATGAATTGGCCAAAGCATAATTAAGCTCACCCGCCACGTCAAGGCACACTCTCAATAGGGTGAGAATCTACTCTCACCTCCTACATAGTGGGCACACAAAGCAGTTTATACTGCTACCAAAACCTTATTAATGTGTTGGGGGAGGTGCAATTAAACCTCCTCCCTATTAACCCCTGGACAGCAAGCTGCAACCAGACTGATGAGGAGCCAACAACCTCAAATATGTGCAAACAGGGAAAAGAAAAAATGTCGGTGCGCTAAGCTAGTCACAGGCTCAAATAATACAAATGTGTAATACGAGGCCTACCAAACAGGTGTAAGCATGCTGCAAGAAACAGTGTATTGGCTGTACAATGTATACAAGAAACAAAAACTGTCTGCGCTTCTTACCCTAATAAAGTTGGCAACAAATATATAAACATAATATAAATGAGAGGTTTTGGTTATATGAATTGGCCAAAGCATAATTAAGCCCACCCGCCACGTCAAGGCACACTCTCAATAGGGTGAGAATCTACTCTCACCTCCTACATAGTGGGCACACAAAGCAGTTTATACTGCTACCAAAACCTTATTAATGTGTTGGGGGAGGTGCAATTAAACCTCCTCCCTATTAACCCCTGGACAGCAAGCTGCAACCAGACTGATGAGGAGCCAACAACCTCAAATATGTGCAAACAGGGAAAAGAAAAAATGTCGGTGCGCTAAGCTAGTCACAGGCTCAAATAATACAAATGTGTAATACGAGGCCTACCAAACAGGTGTAAGCATGCTGCAAGAAACAGTGTATTGGCTGTACAATGTATACAAGAAACAAAAACTGTCTGCGCTTCTTACCCTAATAAAGTTGGCAACAAATATATAAACATAATATAAATGAGAGGTTTTGGTTATATGAATTGGCCAAAGCATAATTAAGCTCACCCGCCACGTCAAGGCACACTCTCAATAGGGTGAGAATCTACTCTCACCTCCTACATAGTGGGCACACAAAGCAGTTTATACTGCTACCAAAACCTTGCTGCTAAATGATAAGGACCTATATGTACACAAACAGAGCAAGAAATCAGTGCATAACCAGCAAATACCAATACCAATCCAATATTTTTTTATTTCATATGTGTGCTGTTGAATGGTGTAAGCATGTAAGCTTATGGTGTTATGTGTGTGTTTTTTTTATTGTGTTAATATATGGCATTAGCGTGTGTCAGTTTTAGGTTATTGTGTTAGTGTGTGTATATGTGTGTAACTGTAACTTTAGCACTAGTGTGAGAATAATAGTGTGTTTGTTATTGTATGGTGTTAACATGAGTGTTTGTGTTAGTATTTAGTGTCAGCATGCGTATGTATGGGAGTGGGTATGTATGGTGTATACTGACACCGTTTGTGTCAGTATATAGTGTTAAACTGTCAGGGGTGATCCTAGGTTTAGTGGTGTATGGGAAAGGGAAAGGGAAAGAAACAGGGATGTGAGGAGTGGTTGTAGAGTGAATTTATGCGTGTGTGTATAGTCTTCGATTAGATAGAGTGAATGTATGCGTGTGTATATAGTGTTAGATTGAATCCATTGTTATGAGGAAGGGCTACCAATTAAATACTGCGCCCAGGCACCGCTAACCCTAGGCTTACCCTTGCAGACAATCCATGTACTAACTGATGCCTTTGTCATGGGAATATAAAAGGACCGTAGTTGGCACTTACTGTGTATACTTATCCAGCACAGAGCTCCATTGCAGTTTCCATGTGGCCACTCCATGATTCTCTGAACCTGAGCTCTGCTAGGGCTCTTCAGATCAGTCCATGCCCCCTTCTATGCCTCTAACCATACAGCCCAATATAGGTGTCCCTATGTGGACACTTGACATGTTTGGAAGTATGCTAGCTGTAAAAAATGTAATATAAAACACACACACAAAATTCCATTACTATCAAGTGTATTTGCAATTAAGAGTTTTCAGGAAATTAGGATCCTACAGTGGTGTGATGCAATAGTCTACAAAAGGTCAATTTACGTAACTTGTTAATCACTGTGTATGCCACATGAGAATTATATGTTGGGCCTTAAGGTTTAAAAAAATATTTTTATAACCATTAGCATTATTAACTTAATAACCTTCTCCACATGTTTTCATTTGAAACAGCTTCATTATGTTAAAATGTTACAAAATTCTAATATTTAGATCTTCTTGAGGAATACACTTCCTCACTTCTATTGAAATTTTAATTATGGTCCTTTACTTGTAATATTGAAATTGCAAGTAGTATGAAGAAATATCAAAATTTACCTAATTATCTTTGTACTGTAGCATGTTGTTGTTGTAGCCAAAAGCTTGTTTTTTCCCCCTCTGGTGATTTTACACAATGTATGCACAAAGTGAAGGGGAACACCCACCATGCTGTAGTGGTATATGTGTTTTGCTCTTTTAAAAGAGCTGTTTAAAAATATTGTTCTTTGTTTCAAAGACATTTTCTAATACTATTATCTCAGCCCAATGAAGAGAAACACATAGAACCCTTATCATTCTGCATTTTGTGGTAAACAAAATAATATATCAGTCATAATCATCTAGATCCAGGGTTCTTAACCTGTGAACTCTGGGGGGGTGGGGGGGGGTGAGTAGCTGCTCAACTATAAACTGTTTTATGCAAACTTATCCTGCCTAAGCCTAAAATGTGGACCGTTAAAACATGGGAGGTGTGGATCATAAGATTTTCATAAGGGAAGTGTGACACCAAAAAGGTGAAGAGCCACTGACCTACAGGGACACCCACTAATGAAGGTCTATGAACTCCTTCCTGCAGCCACCAAAGCAACCAAACTAGTACCTCTTTTGTTGCTGGTACATGAATTGACCACAAACTGAGCACTTTTCACTCAGTTCTTCTCAAATAACATTCACATAAAAATAGCTATCTAGAAATATTGACAAATATTGAGTAGGGGACAACAGAAAAGTGCTGTTAATGTAAATAATGGTCTCCTTGGCAAGCCTTTTCTTCTTGTAGAAGTGTTTGAAATAATTATTAGTTAGTATTATTATTTATTACATATTGCAAGTTGCTCTGCTCTGTTTTCCCCTGAGTTTGTCCCAAAGAGCTTGCAGTGTAGTTATCATTTGATCCACAAGATCTTTGAAATATTACTTGTTCAAGAGACGATAAATGTAAACAAATTAATGATTTCCTTATTTGCTAAGCAGCTCACATTACTGTGAAGAGGTTTCATGGGAATATTAGCCATTCACAAATGGTTTATTTGCTTTAGCAGGAGTTTGCAGGAAAGTTGAAGTTTCCCTATGCAGTTTCTCCTGCGAGAAAGGATAAAGCCATATACACTAATCAGCCATAGCATTATGACCACCTGCCTAATATTGTGTAGGTCCCCCTTTCGCCACCAAAACATCCCTGACCTGTCGAGGCATGGACTCCACTAGACCTCTGAAGGTGTACTGTGGTATGTGGAACTTGTCGTCGGTTCACTGCTTTTCCTTCCTTGAACCACTTTTAATAAGACTACAAGAGCTGCAGTTCACTTGCTGCCTAATATATCCCACCCACTGACAGGTGCCATGATAACAAGATTATCAGTATTATTCACCTGTCAGTGGTCATAATATTATGCTGATTGTTCTGTATATATATATATATATATATATATATATATATATACACACACACACTCACTGGCCACTTTATTAGGTACACCTTGCTAGTACCAGGTTGGACCCCCTTTTACCTTCAGAACTGCCATAATTCTTTGTGGCGTACTTTCTACAAGATGCTGGAAACATTCCTCAGAGAATGACATGCAGTTGCTGCAGATTTGTTGGCTACACATCCATGATGCGAATCTCCCATTCCACCACATCTCAAAGGTGCTCTATTGGATTGTGATCTGGTGACTGTGGAGGCCATCGGAGTACAGTGAACTCATTGTCATGTTCAGGAAACAAGTTTGAGATGATTTGAGCTTTGTGACATGGTGCATTATCCTGCTGGAAGTAGCCATCAGAAGATGGGTACACTGTGGTCATAAAGTCATAGACATCTCAGCTTGTCAGGTAGGCTGTCGCGTTTAAACGATGCTTAATTGGTGCCAAGGGGCCCAAAGTGTGCCAAGAAAACCTTGGTTGTAACGAGTGGTTATTTGAGTTACTGTTGCCTTTCTGTCATCTCGAACCAGTCTGCCCATTCTCCTCTGACCTCTGACATCAACAAGGCATTTTCAACCACACAACTCACTCACTGGATATTTTCTCTTTTTTGGACCATTCTCTGTAAACCCTAGAGATGGTTGTGTGTGAAACTCCCAGTGGATCAGCAGTTTCTGAAATACTCAGACCAGCGAGTCTTTCACTAACAACCATGCTACATTCAATATCACTTAAATTCCCTTTCTTCCCCATTCTGATGCTCGCTCTGAACTTCAGCAAATGCCTTGACCACATCTACATGCATTGAGTTGCTGCCATGTGATTGACTGATTAGCTATTTGTGTTAAGAAGCAATTGAACAGGTGTACCTAATAAAGTGACCAGTGAGTGTATATATATAAATATATATATATATATATATATATATATGAAAAAGAAAGTACACCCTTTCTATAGTTTTACATATTAGGACTTTATAACAATCATCTGTTTCTTAGCAGGTCTAAAAGTTTATTATAAAGTGTCATGATTTATTTAACACACATAAAGCCAAAATCTAGACGCCATGTGTGGAAAAACTAAGTCAATCTTGTTATTCAATAGCTTGTAGAACCACCTTCAGCAGCAACAGGTTGAAGTAATTGTTTTCTGTGTGACTTTATAAGTCTTTCACTTCATTGTGGAAGAATATTGCCCCGCTCTTTTTTACAATGTTGCATCAGTTCATTGAGGTTTGCGAGCATTTGTTTATGCACAGCTCTCTTAAGGACCCACCACAGCATTTCAATCAGGTTGAGGTTGACTTTGACTGAGCCATTGCAACAGATTGGTTCTTTTCTTTTTCTGTGGGACAGAGGGCCTCTAGAATTATTATGTATACAGAGGAGTTCATGGTCGACTCAATGACTGCATGGTTTCTTGATCTTTTCTAAGCTCAGATTGTCACCCCTACACCACCGTGCTTGCTGTGGTTGGTTTTGGCTAAATGTGGCTCTGTATATTATGGCCAAACATTTCCACTTTGGTCTCCACAAACCACAAGACTTCTGTCCAAAGAACATTGTTCCAGAAGTCTTGTGGTTTGTTCAGATGCAACTTTGCAAACCTAAGCCATAGTACCATGTTATTTTTAGAGAGAAGATGGTTTCTTCTTTCAAACCATAATTATTCAATCTTTTTCTAATTGTACTGTCATGAACTTTATTTAACATGCCGAGGCCTGTAGAGTCTGATATGTAACTCTTGGATTGTTTGCAATTTCTCTGCGCATTGCAGAGTCTGACCTTTGCTGGGATGTCCACTCCTGGGTCTTGAATGTTTTCCTTTTTTGAATTTTCTTTGTCGTTGTAGAATGATATACTTTAACTGGTTTTGAAATGGCCTTATAACCCTTTTCTAAGTTCATTGCTGATGTCTTTCCTCCTAGGCATTGTGTTAACACACACCTGAATCCTCCAGACCAGCAAACTGCTAAAACTTTGGCTTTTATAGATATGATCACACTTGCTAATGATCACTTAATCAAGACCATTTAATTAGCAGCACCTGTCTGCTTCTTAGCATCTTCATTTCTATGGAAGCAGTAAGGGTGTACTTAGTTTTTCAAAAATGGCTTTTTTAATTTGGCTTTATTTTCGTTCAATAAATTATGACATTATATATACCGTATTTGCTCGATTATAAGACGAGTTTTTTTCCAGAGCAAATGCTCTGAAAAATACACCTCGTCTTATAATCAGGGTCGTCTTATAATCAGACCTCAAATAGGTCTGATTATGAGACTAAGATCCAGATCCCCCGCAGCGATGCAGAGGACCTGGATCCTCCGGTGTTAACCCCCCCCCAACTTACCGGTGCTTCTGAGTCTCCGGTGCTTAGTCCGGGCTGCGTGTAGAGCTCTACGCGATACAATCGCGTAGAGCTCTACACGCTTCCTGGACTAAGCACTGGGGACCCAGATGCAGGGGACCTGGATCCTCCTGTGTTAACCCCCGACCCAACTTACCGGTGCATCTGAGTCCCCGGTGCTTAGTCCGGGCTGCATGTAGAGCTCTACGCGATATAATCGTGTAGAGCTCTACACGATACAATCGCGTAGAGCTCTACACGTTGCCCGGACTAAGCACTGGGGACTCAGAAGCACCGGTAAGCTGGAGGGGGGGGCATAACACAGGAGGATGCAGGGGACCTGCATCCTCCTGTGTTATGCCCCCTCCAACTTACCGGTGCTTCTGAGTCCCCGGTGCTTAGTCCGGGCAGCGTGTAGAGCTCTACGCGATTCGCGTGGAGCTCTACATGCTGCCCGGACTAAGCACCTTGGGCTCAGATGCAGGGGACCTGGACCCTCCTGTGTTATGCGCCCCCCCAACTCAGAAGCACCGGTAAGTTTGGAGGAGGGAGGGGGAGTGTTAAATGGGGGGTGTAAGGCATTTCTGGAGGCAGAGTGCTCTGTGAAATGCCTTTTAACCCCTTTAATGCCACTCTGCCTCCTGAAATGCCTTAAACCTCCCTATATGCCACTCTTCCCCATAATATGCCTTTTAACCCTCTAAGTGCCAGAGTGGCATATAGGGTTAAAAGGCATATCATGGGGCACAGTGGCATATAGGGTTAAAAGGCATATCATGGGACACTGTGGCATTTAGAGGGTTAAAAGGCATATCATGGGGCACAGTGGCATGTAGGGGGTATAAGGCACTTCTGGGGCAGATGTGCATAACTGGGGGGCAGGTTGGAAAATAGAAGGAAATAAAACCAAAATATTTTTCTCAAGCATACCTTTTATTAAAAAAAAGTGTTTAAATGAATTAACATTTACTGGTAAAACTTTTTTCCTATAGGGTCGTCTTATATTCAGGCTTTTTCTTTTTTTCCTAAATTAATATTAAGATTTGGGGGGTCGTCTTATAATCGAGCAAATACGGTATATCTTCCTTCATAACAAATTGAGCACTCTTGGGATTTAAATTTAGAAATTTCCATACAGGAAGACTTCCTCCTCAACATTGCTGGAGAGAAACTGGATATGAGTGTCTTGCACTCCAACTTAAACATGAACACTTTTTTTTACATTGGGGATGTAAGTAAAATGACAAGAAATGGATCCATGATTAAGGGAGACACACATTTTGTGACGGTTTAACAAATAATGTTTTTGTTGCATAGTCTATTAATCATTGATAGCTGACAGCTTTTTAGCTTGATACAGTCAAAAAAATATGTGTTACAGAATCTGACTACAGTTTAGAATGCCTTGTTGACCGTATCAAGCTATCAAATTAGAAATGGCATACAGTTATATTTTTCTGCTTCATTTGTGACTCAGTTTGACACGTGCTGCCGGGGAAATCCCCAGGACCCTATAGAAGACAAAGAAATCAAATGAATACTTTATGATGCCTACATTCCTTTTTCAGTTTCAAATTAATTCTGTAAGATTTGCAGTGTGTTCCAAATATATATCCAAATAGTCCAATAACCGAGAGGTCCCTTTACATTTACATGGCATCCCCCTTGTAAATATACAGGGGATTCGACACAATCACACCATTGTCCGACCCCAAACAGTTTTCTGTGCAGGAGATGTGTATGGTAAATGTTGTGGGTGGGGTCTATTGAGACCTCTATATGCATGCACAGATAGCATACCCCTTGACTTTAATGGGAGCACTTAACTGCCAAGAACCATCAGATCACTTGCAGGAACCGGTTATCACCATGGTATATACATAATACGTTTTCAAATTCGTATATGGTTTTCAGTCTGCAAGTAATAGGTCCAGACATTTCAAATAGCAAAAGAGGGGGTATTTATTTTCCCAGGTGTGGTTTCAGCAGAGGTTAGAGCTATTGATTTTTTTTATTTTTCTATAATTGACTATGGGAAAGAATAATACATTTTATTAACATTTGATCTATGAACATGTTATCTGCTATTTCTTCACACTGTGATGCACTCATATGCACCAAATATTCGATGAGGCAAGTAAGACTGAGAAGAGAGAGGTGGGTTTAGGTCTCAAAGAGAGACTGTCCCTACTAAACAGTGACACATGGGAGGTATGCTTTTATTTGCTGTGCTAAATGTTAAGAACAAAATATTTGGTAACAGTATCTGATCTAGTTGAAGAATTCTACTGACTTTGCATCTTTACAGAATTTTTATTGCTCAGTATGACCTCATCTAGAAAATTCCATTTGCCTAATAGTAAAGGGAACTAATCTGCTAACATTACTTGAACGGGAAAAAAAACCACTAGATTAACCATAAGAGTAGTATTTCACAAGCCAGGAAATCTTTCTAAGTTTTTTTTTTTGTCCCAGCATTAAAGTAATCACAGCCAATGAAGTAGCCAATGAAAGTTTAAGAGGCGTTTCAAGAAGTGACAAGGTAATCCCTGCAGAATGTTCTGCTCTTTCACTATACACCGATTTGTCACTCAAGCAGTGTGGAGATGGAATTTCTCAATGGGAAATGCTGCTTTGTACACAAGAAAACTGCAACTCCTCACTTTCTTATCATATTTATATATGGAGTTTCCATTTGCCACTCAATTCAAAGGATTAAAGAATGTGGACTTACATGCTCTCGGGTAAGCAGCTAAATGAACAAGATGCATAGTCTCTATCTATCTATCTATCTATCTATCTATCTATCTATCTATCTATCTATCTATCTATCTATCTGTTTATCTATCCTTCTATCTGTCTGTCTATCTATATTTAACAATAAGACATGCATGAAAGCATATCCTTTAGAGTCTATGTGGATTGGGTGCTATTCACACATTGCCTTTCTTTAGTTGTATGTTCTGTACTCATATTATTGTAATATCCCAATAATTTATACTGGCATTTGAAACCTAGTTATTATTATATATCCGGAATGTATCATAAGACATGTTATTATGAGTCATTTAACATGCACGGAGTCATAATAAATAGCACAAGTACTTTTAGTTAAATAGTGCTGTGGGTGTACAACTGGTTCAAGTTTGTAGTAATAACATTAACCTTGTAGAAATATAAGTATTGCTGAAATATTTAAATCATGAAGGGCTGCTTATTATT
Organism: Spea bombifrons; assembly: GCF_027358695.1. Taxonomy (NCBI): domain Eukaryota; kingdom Metazoa; phylum Chordata; class Amphibia; order Anura; family Pelobatidae; genus Spea; species Spea bombifrons. The sequence goes on from NC_071090.1 coordinate 57,419,697, forward strand.
TATGACATATAAAGTGGCTAGTTGATTTTTAGTATTTATGGCTAATCAATAAATTCAGTAATTTATATTTGGCTCCAGAAGTTTTATTTGACTACTTTTTTTCTGTACATTTTATTTTTCTGTGAAGAGACACACCTTAATCTTTTAAACAGGGAGACCATGTGAACCTTCCTCCTTTGAAATAGTATTTTTTGTAGTAATGTGTAATTGATAAAGCATTCCCACTGACAGGTGATTCATCCCAATGTCATAGCCATCAGCTCTGTTTCCTCAGTGATGTAATTAACACTTTCAGGAACACAGAAATAAGAGTAAAGTTGGAGAAGTATACATTCTGTACACAAGCTGAGTGCTTCACCTGGATTTGCATTGGCTTGGGTTTCTGATGTACTTTCTGCTAGAATTAAATGTATGGATGTGTAAGGGATCTGTTTTTTTTTACATACTGACACACTTCAGTACTGCTTGCCTTTGTTCATAATGTTACTGTATGTGCTGTAGATTATGCTGCTCCAAACTGAAATCATATCTGAATTTATTATATATGTTATTGCTTATTTCATATAATCAGAATGGCTTGAACTATGTTCTGATTATCTTTTTGTAACTGTAAAAAAGCTGTAACTATATGTAATAAAAAGGGTTAGATGTCCTTATGTGTTTCTTATATGTGTGAAACTTATAGTGATTTGAAATAGATTGAATATATAGATGTATATCCTGCATGAATAAACACCACAGGAGGAACTGATTGCATAGACATTTCACAGAATAAAATTTGATCTTAAAAAATATAAAATGTTTGTGGTCAGTGATCTCATTGGGCTAGACATAAATCTCACTTTGAGTCAAGGATGAAGCCTCCATATCTGTAAATCAGATTGTTATGTTAAATACTATACGTTATGTATACCCATTGTACAGCGCTACAGATTACAATGGTGTTATATGAAACAATACATAATAATTCATAGGTATACTTTATAAGATGTTTGTAATGTTTACGAGTATGTATGTATTTTTTTACTAAACTAAACTATTATTTCTATCTAGTGAAAACAATAAATTGGCCAACTCCTTGGACAAACATTACCAAATGGTCCACATAGACAGTGACCCTAATATATGTTTGCCCAACACACAAACAACTACTGTTTGTCACAATCATCAATGGTGGCTACAAAGAAATCCCAGAAGGACCAAACAGAGCAGAGGATTCAGTCAGACCTGGCTGCAATTTACATTGCTCAGTGGCCATATCTGAAAATGCATCTGCTACATGAAAAACAACACAAAATGCACACTTATGTTCTTTATACATTACAGTAAAAGCAGAGTTGGAATTCTTATTATCTTCTATTTATATAGCACCAACAATTTATGTAATTTAAGAAAAACAAGTATGGGATCGGAGATTACTGCAGAGTTTACTCAGAGTTTACACATCACTGAGGGTTGCAAAAATGTTGGTGCAGTGCCTTTCAGAACTATTCTATTTTGTGCTTGTCCTGTCTCAGGCTGTTGCGTTTGGAGAATACAGTTACTGAAACAAAGATCCTCTGTGGTAATATACAGTTACTAGGAAACTGAGAGTGCATTGTTATTATGTACTATATATATATAAGGCTTGTCTCGGCAGCAGGTTCATCGTCCATCAGTCTATATATGTCTATATAAAACACTACAGGTACTTGTCTGAACTTTAAATTGCTTTGTTGTTTAGACATTGTTTATGACTTATGTAATCTTTATAATAGTCTGAAACTAGGCATGATCTGTTATTGCTGTATAAAATTATGTCCTAATCAACTTGTGTTCTAAAAAATAAAATAAGCGTAAAAAAAATTAAGGACTTTCAATAGTGGATTAATATAGTTAATAACAAATAATTAGGTGAAACTTTGGGGTGACCAAAAAACAACATCAACATTGTTTAACAATTTGTTAAAGGGGCATTTTACTGGACATGACAGCCTCACCAAAGAAGAATGCATATTATCTGTGAGTACTTTAAAATGCATTCTGTAAAAAAGGCAGAAAGACAACATAACATACTTACCCTAAGAAGATGCTGCAACTCCAGAGCTGCAGCTCCCCACTCTGTCTGTGGTCAGATGACTCTTGGAAGGCACTCTAATTGAAATCAAAAGCAAGTGCATATGAGGGCCTTGTTGAACCCCCCATGATGTTCGCTGACCCAATGCTGACTGGCAGTAAGTATATTATGTGTCAGGACTTGTGTACAGCTAAAAACATCTCCTGCATGGAAAGTATCGGGGGGCTCACAAAGGGGTAAATGCATATGGAAGGATTCTGCAGGATCCCCCATGCATTTGCAAAGGAGACACCATGCAAATTTAAAATGACCTCTTAGATATCACACACAGTAAAGTGCAAATAGATGGAATGTCTGTTTAAAGAGGTTATCAATTTTATCATTTACCCACAGGATTTGCCAAAGCACCCAGATGGCACCCATAGGACTTGCCCAGATTGCATCCACTAATGTGCACTTACACAGACACATCCATGCTCACACACACTTACACATACATGCTCACACACATTTACATGCCCATGCTCACACACAAACATTTACCCATCAATGCTTGCACACACATACACATCCATGCTCACACACCCTTTCACATATACGCTCACAAACATACACTTTCCCTTCTTCCCTAACTCACCCCCCTCTTAGATCAGCTGCAGATTTCATTTGCTGTTTGCGCACTGTGCAAGCAGCCTCGCATTTAACTGTGGGGGTCACATGACCGCAAGATCACATGACCTTATGTTCTATGACCCCACTCTGTTCCTTCCCTGGGCCAGACCAAAATTGTTCACAAAGGAATAAACAATTTTGACCGTGTGAGAGGTCAATTGTGGCACTTCCCTGGTGAGTGGCACCCGGGTTGGACCCCACTGGGCCCCTAGGTACACTACAGGTGCTGAACATTGAGATTTGACGTTATATACCAGTGGACAGCATTAATAGTTAACACACTCTACATGAGGGAGCAAGGAGACAGAGCTTAGTATAAACAGACCTTGTACTACCTTTATTTGGGGCCAGTTAGAGGGAGATCCTTGATCTCCCCAACCGGCCCATAGCCCCAAATAGAGACTTTGAGACTAAAGAATGCTTTATCTGCTAAAGCATACATTAGCCACATAGTCTTTATTCGGGGCTATGAATTTGACATTCAGGGCTTAAACCCCAGTAGCCCTTCTCAGCAACTCGTCTGGTAACAACATACTGAACTGACCTGATCTCATATTGTGGGCCAAACAGCATTCTCAGTGGAAATGACCTTGTCTGCAGAATAGGTTTACAAGCACCATAACCCATTTTACATTTCATTATATGGAAACATCAATAGTTTACTGTTATAAAATCTAATGGGTGTAAAATCACTTGTTTGTATGTTTGTTTCCAGTATGTAGTAGCTAGTCAAAAATGCTTTATTCATAAGAATTATAATAATAAACATTTTATGTTTGTATGGCGGGGTTAAGCCATAACAGTCCTATAGAGGATGTCATATAGAGGAATCCAGTATACAATTTTTTTTTACAGAATTTGAGCTTTGTGTTAATAATAAGTCATGTGTTTTCATTGTACCAGACCAATCACATGACATATTTTTAAAGATAGGTCTCTAAGGAAGTAATGTATTTTGTCTCTGTATTTCCTCCTTCACCATTTCCTCATAACACAAAGCTATTTTATGATTATACCAGGGTATTGTACTGCTAACCCTCTATAGAACAGGCTAATGGTTTTGTGCATGAAACAGCTGGAACTGTTTTCTCATTGCATTGATATGACATACATTGTGGTAAATGGTAAATCTATGTCACATATAGATGATCTGTTTGTGCTGCAGCCTTACAGTTAGTTATTTATAATTGATCTGTGTTGTACTTTTAAAGTTGTTGATCTAACTCTCATTGGCTCTGTTGTTTGACAGCTCTGTTAGCTCAGTCTATATTATGGCACGACCCAGCTTTTTTGTAGACTAGCTTATTTGATGTGTGTTTGAGAACAAGACGTGGAGTGTAGCCCTATATCTTTACGACAACGTACACATTCCACTATAGCTTCTTAAAATGTTTGGGGTTATTTAGGCCGTCTCTAGCATGGGGCAGAAGGGCAGCTGTCCAGTGCCCGGACTTGCCCCTTGTACCTGTTCAAAAGCTGCCATAGGTCAGCAGAGTTACCGACCTTTCCTTATGCTTCCTCACTCCTATGTGCTGTTGGAAAACGCTGGGATATGATGTAATTTCCAGCGTACAGCACCAGGTGGCAAGCAGAAAGCAGATGAAGCGTTAATGGAGAAATAAGCCTGGCCTCTTTTCCCTGGCCCCTGGATAATTTAGGGACTGAATATACTAAAACAAGTCAAAAGTATTACACAGCTGAGGTAATTGAGGGCAGCTCCTCCACACAATTGGGCTCCAAACCACAGTAGAACATCTAAAAGAGTCAGACTGGAAGGCTCACACTTTGTTTTTTTCTTCAGTACTTAATCATTACACATGGCTTCCCATGCCCTCCATAATTAAATTTAAACTGCTGACCTTTACCTACAAAGCACTCGTATTGTTGATTTTCACTTTCCCCTGCTGTATTATAACTACAGAATCTACTAGAGCTCTCTTAATAAAATGTAATCCATTGCTATGCATTAAGAAATTATATGTGACATATAGTATTATATGGCAACATTATTTATTTAATGCCTGAGGCATTTAACTTCATTTAGACTAGAAAGTAAACACAGAAAGCAGAATTTCTAGATGGAAAAGACATACTGCATTTTGAAATATTAAGAGAATCTTTTTTGATTATTTTTGTGGTTCCAGGGATATAAACATCATAGTTAAATATTTCCCCAGTTTTCATTTGTCATCTAATAAAAGGGATCACATTTTAAAATCAAAACATTCATTGGTTTATTTTCATATAGTTTTACTTTACTGGATATTGTAAGCCTTTATTTTTGAAAATGTAGGATTAAAGCTGATGCAGCAAAATGCATCTTCTGCAACAGCAAGTACCTGGGAGGTGGGGAAGAAGACTAAATATGTAAAGAAGACACCGATGAATCCCTCTGTCTTTTGATTAATAAAAATAAAATATAAAGTGATACTCAACTATCATATGTATTAAAGTGTGTATGATTGCTTAAAATAGCAATGTTCTTTATTTAGTTTTAATAATCATTTTTCATTGTTTTAGGGGGTTCATTGTAGAAGCAGAGAAACCAGTAAGTATGTTTTTTTTTATAATCCAAAACCCTTAAGCACAGTTCTGTGTAATTCTGAGAGAACATTGTGTAATGTCTTGCATGGATGTGACACTCTTCTTGTGCTATAAATAGAATTCCTCATTGCACAGTAATTATCAGAATTGCTGCAATTATGCAAATGTGTGGATCTCCCCTGGCAATCTCCTCTTCACTTTTACATGTTTTATCACATTTGCAGTACCTCTCTTCCTATGCCAAGGGCAATAAAAAAAAAAAATAAAAAATGCGTTCCTCTGGGAAGCTTGATTTTTTTGCGCTGAAGGCTGGGAATGTAGGTATTGAATTGCATAGGGAGAATGTATGATTAATTTAAACATGCCATAACAGACTATTTTTTATGTCAATTAATGATTTAATAGCTGTTCTGCAGTCTTGCTTCCATTAAAAAAAAGGAGACCGAAAAACAACATAAAGTAGTAATAGTTTGCGTCCATCAAGTTCAACCCTTTTCCTATTCTTTGTTTACTGTTGTTGATTTCTACTTGGATCAACAAGCACTAAATAAATATTAATTCCTATACTATCATACATAGCCCTCTATGTTCTGCTTCATTAAAAAAAAGTATCCAGGCCCTGTTTAAAGGCATCTAATGTATTTGCTAGCACCACCTCTTCAGGCAGTGAATTCCATACTTTTATTGTACTTACTGTAAAAAAAATCCCCTCCGCTGTCGTAGACTAAATCTTCTTTCTTCAAGTCTTAGCGGGTGACCTTTATCTTTTGTAATGTTGTATTAATGAACAGATCTTTAGAGAGCCCATTTTATGGGCCCTATGCATATTTATATAACAGTGTTTGGGATCCCGGTGATGATAACATTTACTAGCAGTAAACTGGCCAGTAAAGGTTAAAAAAACACATCATTGTTTTCTGCTAGGCCCTCCTTTTTCGTTTAACATTTCTGTGCCACTCTTTCTGCATGTATAATTATTTTTGAAATAATGACCAGGGGCTTACCACTCCTTTCCATGTCATCCCCAGTAGCGTTTAGAAGATGATAGCTCTCCAAATCCACATAGGGCAGGAGTACACAGCTTATAAATCTTTGGAGCCTCTCATCTTACCCTCAGTGATTTCCTGGTAGATGAGTAGGTCTCCTTCTACATCTCCAGTGGATTTTTTCTTTAGATTTTTGTAAAAGCTTGATCCTATGGAGGATTAAGGGGGGCATGTTTGGTTTCTTTTTAGGTCACAAAGGGTACTTTACTACAAGACTACATGTTTTGCTGGTATAGTGCGTGTATCTTAACACCTGTTGGGATGTTGGCCAATGCTCAGGTAGTAGGCTGTCTTCTCTGATGGCTGGGCAAAGGCATATGGGGAATTCTACAGAAGAGGAAGGCTAAGGCCATTCTGTTGTACAAGGCCCTGGCCAAACACTTGTGCCCAAATCCTGTATGTTCCAAAACCAGAAAGTTGGAGGTCATTGTAGATCTTTGCTATGTCAACATGTTCAGAATCCCCCAACAAGCTCAAGATGAAGACACTAGAGATGCTACCCCAGGTGGATTTCCTTGCTGTGATAAATCTAGATGATGCCTATCTGAATTTTCCAGTAGCAAGTCACTCAGATATTTCTATGCATTACGGGTCCAGCAAGGACAAGGGTGCAGCTCTTCCTGTTTTAGGAACTCAGAGGTGATGGCTTATTTCAGGAGTGACGGTATATTTAGAAGATTGGCTCCTAGCAGCTCCTTCAGAGAGCATATTAAGTTAACTGGTACAGAGTACCTTGAATCGCTAGGAACTGGCATCATTATTTAAATAGGGGATAGTCATCTCTGTCTTGAGGAAGAGAAAAAGTTTTTCTCAGCTTGATTTTGAACACATCAGACCACAAGGTGTTTCTCCCTCGAGACAAAGCAGGATGGTTATTCAGCTGGCCAATCTGGCACCAGAACAAGGGAGCAGTACATGGGACTATATGTATTGTTTTCCCTTGACCTAATTGCTATTTAAGGTTCATTGGGTTCAATAAAAAGCCATATCCTTTCTTTGGCAGGTGGTTTCTTCTGCGAGGACCCACCAGATTCTCTGTTACCTACTGTGTTAGAAAATATGAAGATCTCCACAGCTATGAAGTGCCAAAAGATGAATCAATGTTCATTGTATCTGGATGTTAAAGGAACTATTGCTCTTGATGGTATGTTTTAAGCTGTATCCAAAATTACATCATGTAAGTTCAGGACCATGCTAGATAAAGTACACATGTAGTCTATAGGAAAAATTTAATTACTGTTTAATTGAGAGGTGGCCCACTTTTAAACAGTGGCTGAAACTGGGTGCAGTATGTCTGATATATATACTACCCTTTTCCTTGTTTTTGAAATAAAAGCAAATTATGTCCATTAAAATAAAATTTAAATGGATCAGAAATACAGTGTATGTTGCAGCTGGAAATGGCTGATTTTTAATGCAATATCTTCATAGACATACAGAGACCCTTTATCAGCAAGCAACACTTCTGTGTTCCAATGGCACATTCTGTTAGTTAATAAAAGTTTAAAAAGCTAATTAAAAAGCTAATTGATCTTTAGAAAAGCAGCTGCAATTATGTTACACACTTGTTTTTCCATGAAAACTACTAAGTGGCCCCAAATTTTTAAACAATAGTCTATGTGAAATGATACTTCAGAAGGAGCAGACAGGAGAGGAGGAAAATGTGAGAGAAATCTATTTTTGTAACACCAATTAAAAGGAAATGCTATGTGTTGCAATAAAATAAAAAATAGACTGATGTGCATTAAAAATGCATAGTTAGAGATTGGAATGTACCTTTACCCCCAAAAACGATAATAATTTATATATGTTAGATTATAATATCATATTGCTAAAAATAATGTTTGGAAGTTACAGTTCTAGATCCTTAATATGTTGGTTAGCAGGCCCAGACTGGCCATCGGGCACACCGGGCATTTGCCCGGTGGGCCGGGCCGCGGCAGGGCCGGATTGACTTAGGGGCTGATGGAGCTGCAGCTCCAGGCCCCTACCTTAAAATAGGCCCAGTAAGGACCGAACTGACTGGGCCTATGCGGCCTCTATGGCCACATTAACGCAGGGCATAAGGGGCACCTGCCCCTTAAGCCCGCCGCAACTGCGACCGGGTCCGCCACTCTAAGGGGCCGGGAAGCCCCCATCAGGGCCTGCCTTACGGGTGTGCGGCCGCACGGGGTTTAAATATCGGAGTTTTTTTTTTGTTGTTTTTTTACTTTATTTAACATCCTCCATGTTAAATAAAGTTTTTGTTAACTTTAACATGGAGGATGTTAAATAAAGTAAAAAAAACCCCTGATGTTTTAATTTAAGCCCTGTGCGGCCGCAGACCCCTAAGGCCGGCCCTGGTGGGGGCTTCCCGGCCCCTTAGAGTGGAGTGGCGGACCCGGTCGCAGCTGCGGCGGGCTTAAGGGGCCCTGCGTTAATGCGGCCGTATAGGCCCAGTCAGTCCGGTCCTATCTGGGCCTATTTTAAGGTAGGGGCCTGGAGTTGCAAGTCAATCCGACCCTGCCGCGGGCCCGGTCACAGTTGCTGCTTGCTCCGGCAACAAGGTAAGTAGGGTGAGGGAGGGGGGTGCAGTGAGAAGGGGCAGAGGGGGGTTAGATAGTGAGAAATGGGGAGAGGGGATAGATAGTGAGGGGGTACATAGTGAAAAGGGGGAACATAGTGAGAAGGGGCAGATAAGATGGGGAGAGGGGGTAGTGTGAATGCGTATGAGAATGAATGAATAAATGTGTGGATGAATTGTGTGAATGTGTATGACAATTAATGAATTCATGTGTGGATGAATTGCTTGAATGGTTTGTGAGACTGCATTAATGAATGTGTTAATGATTTGTGTGAATGAGTAAATGCAAAGATGGTACATGAAGGATGGGCTTTAACAATAAATAAATAAACAAAAATGCGCTGCTCAGGCTTTAAATGCCCGGGCCTATTTTTTGTCCCAGTCCGGGCCTGTTGGTTAGTATTACATTTTTTGTCATGTTCATTTGTTTAGTTTTGTTTCCTTTCTGTAAATACGTTTTAGCAGCCAAGTGCAATAGTGTTCACCTATTGTTAGTGCTCATTAGAATGTTAACCAACATGACACAGTTAATGTTAGAAATACAATTTTAATACGAATGCAATGTACACATTTTAATTAAATTTACTTCCTCCTAGAAAACATAAAAGGAGTAGAAATCTGCTCTTTGACACTGAGCACACAGCAGAATCAATGCACTAGTGTGAAATTTTCAAGAATCAAAACTGGAACAAAAAAGGTAAATTGCACTAAAATGTAATTGCAAGTTAAAATTGGCAAGATGAAAACCTCAAAAGGCAGACTGTGGGGTGGTCATGGCGTGCCTATGGGGCTGTGTCCACTCAAGCCTCTTGCTTTGTCCATAAAAAAGAAAAAATGGTTCTGCACTCAACTCCCAGGACGCTGGGTGCTAGCAGGAAAAAAGGGACAACATAAACCCTCTTGAAGCGCACAAACAAAGAAAAGGGATCACAGCTGGGATTCCTTTTCTTTGTTTCTTGCTTTGTCCATGGCACACATGGCTATAACTTTTCTCCACCTTGAGCCTTATAGTTTTAAAATCTTTGATTCGTGGGGAGCACCAGTTTTCTTTGGACCAAGTGGTGCTTGGCATGTCACTTTGTCCCTGGCACTTTGACCATGGATGGACATGTTTGTCTTCTGATACTTTAAGACCACTTAACTGGCTTATATGTAGCCACTCATATGAATGGTACTGCAGAGTTCTATATAACCCCCTCTAATAATGTGCCAATTAATGCTCTCAACTGACCTCCTACAATCTTAAAGATTAAACAGTAAAGAGTCACTTGAATTGGAATTTTAATTTACAACTTTCTGTAAGTGACTGCATTACATTAAGACAAAAATTTGAAGTAAAAAGAACTGAGATTTAATAAACACTTCTGAAAAACACTGATATATTACTTACTTTAATGGTTTATGTTGGAAGTTGGGGCTTTATATCCATGCCTGACGTTTCATCACCCTGTTATTTGTTCTGTAGTTTATCAGGGTAGCAAGGCATTAAAATGGTAATAAAGGAACAATAAAAGGCATATCTTATATGTATGCCATCTGATATGCCCTAGCAAGCCACATAATGTGTTTTGTAGTGTGTCTAATGTGCTGTTGTATCAGAGGATAATATTACTGTTCAAATTGCAAATTAACAACATTTTGGCACATTCTGTTATTCTTACGAAGCCCCAAAAACGAGGCCAGACTCCCCACGAATCAGACAAAAATGAAGCAAAAAGAACCTCAGCAGTTCAGATGTTTTGTTTGAAATTCGTGGGCTCACATTTATTCACATTCTCTCAAACTCTAATTCTCGTTCACTCTCTCATGCTCTCTAAATGTTTCCCTACTTTCTCTGCTGACCACTTACGCTTACTGCATTTTCTTCCACATCTTCATCTGCTATCTTTGCCTGCATCTCCATGGACATAACCTAATGGGAACTTCCACCAAAATAATGGCACTTGCGGTGACCCCAATCCTCCAAGAAAACGTCAAGGAAAGTGTCGTCATGTTGCCTTCACTTGAACTCGAGGCAATATGTTGGCATCATCAGGGAGAGGCTATGCTGGGTTATGTCCGCGGAGATGCGGAAAAAAATATAAGACAGGATAAAAGATAGAAGATAAAGAAGAAGATGTGGAAGTGGTTGGCAGAAGCGGGAGAGGTTGGCAGAGAAGGTAGGGGAAACATTTAGAGAGCGTAAGAGGGAGAGTGAACGAGAATGAGCGTGTGAGTGTAAATGTGGGCACCGGTCAATTAATTTAATTCCCAAATAAAAAAAAATGCCCCCAATTTTCAGCAGAACCAAATGGGCAGGGAACAAAATGCGTTGCCCGAAAATGAATGGGCCATAAACGAGTCAAAAAATTTGTCCAAATTGTTTTTGGCCCATTTGCTATTACCTGCAAAGTTGATGTTTGGATCATTGCACATTACTACTGTATTGAAGATATTTAGAGGGAATTTCTTTAAGATATTAAGAGAGGTTGAGAATGTGTGGTCCCCTACCTCAAACTCTTCAGTTTCCCCTACCTTGAGGCAGGATTACATTAATTCAATATATTTGTAATATATTCATGATAGAAGAAATGTAGAAATTTTAGAATAATGCCTTAGTATAGTATATAGAAAATATAAAAATATTGTACTACTGCTCTTTTTTTAACATATAATGGTTCTTATGTACAAACTGGATTAATTTTAGCATTAAAAAGTGAATCATTTTGAAACTTAAAAAATAGGTATATTCTAGGTTTCTGTGACAGAAAGTACAAACATTTTCTTTATATTATTAGATTTATAAGACATTAGAGAGGAGTAGGATATTATTAGACATTAATAAATATTAGAGAGAAATAAGAGATCATTCTTGTGTAATGTGTAACATTAATGCAAAATTTCAGAAGTAAGGAGAACTGATTTAATAAGCACTTCTGGGAAACACTGATTAATTATTTACTGTAATGCAAGAGTAATTATCATAAAAAGAGTGGAGCTGTGAATAGAATGAAGTGGTGGTTTATGTTGGAAGTTGGGACTGTGCACCCATGCCAGATGTTCTATCACCCTGTTATTTAGGCTGACGTTTATAATAATGTGTAAAATGAATGATTATCAGAAACATTGTTAAAAGATTTGCTTTTGACATTATTTCCTACACATGTATATGTACACAGTAATCTGTTTTATCTGAGGTTGCTTGCTTTTAAAGGAACGTATAATTTTAATGAAAAAGAAAACTCATTTTATTAATGTCAATGAGTTTAAACCTGAAAATGTGTTATTCATGAAATGCACTTACAAGAATTTTGTCTCACAATATTACGTCTTTACAGGTAGATGTTCAATTTAACTGCTTTGAAGTGAGCACTGGGCAACATGTGTATGTTTCCATGAAAACAATTCCATATTTTTGTAATATTGAGCTAGAAGAAGAGTATCATGTAGAAGGTAGGGTATTAAATCATATACTAAATGTCTGCAGCATGCAAAAATTGTTATAATTAATCTAAGCAGAAATTGGGCTTTAATGAAAGGATCTTTGATTTTCAGGTTGTTTGTGATTATTTCAGTAACTCTGCCCTCTTATCATTGATCATGTATAACATCATTTATTTAATATGTGAAGATGAGAGTGGGAGGCACAATAAAAAACAGAGAAATGATAAGATGTGTGTACAGGAATTTCATTTTTATGTAAACTGAAATTGAGTTGTGGATGGGCTGGAGACACGGGGAGAGAGAGGACAGAGGGAAACAAACAAATGGGATGAAACAAGAGATCAATGACTAATATGACAAAAGGGGAAGCGGAGGGAGAATTTGGTGGAAAAATATACAATACTCTCTAAAACACTCTAAAGTACACTAATGGTGAGCTTGAATAGCAAATAAGCAATATGTAAACAACATCCCTTTGATATGGCCAGGTAGAACACATAATTTGTAGCCAAATGTGAATTAATAATAGTGTTTAATAGCCACATAAAAGTGTGTCAAAATGAATGGGATTTGTGGTTTGGAACAATAGTATCCACTTTAACCATCAACTGGTTACAATTGCTGAATAGCAACATGTTAGCTACCCCTGCATAAACCATGCATGTGTTCCAAAAACACACTATACCTCATCTCTAATAACTTCTGCTTGCTGTTGTCTTCAAGGTCTTCCTCATTTCCTGATTTGGATGAGAATTTCTCATTCATTTCTCCACTACCATTTATGGGGTTATCAATGACACCTTGTGGGTGCAGCAAGTGGGAGTGCTTAGCGAAGGTTGGTAATAAGAATGGAGGATGAAAGTAATACCTATACCTTTTTGTAGGTTGAGTTGGCTAAGCAAGTGTGAGTTGGAATACCCTGACATGAATATTCTGGGAAATGTCCATTACAGGGCTCAGCTGCGCTTTAGAGTTTAGTGTGCATATATTACAATCATGTAATTGATTATATCCAGAATAATCAGAATCATACAACTGTGTATGCCTGAAAATGAACTTTCATTTGTATTGTGCTCTTAGATCTTGTTTTGTGGGTTCCAGATGAAGTTTTTTTTTTTATATAGTGTGGAATATCCATGTAAAAATGTATCTATTTAAGTGTAGTCAGATGCCCCTTTTGAACTGCATAGTATTTGTCTATGGATCTCAATGTATCTTTTTATATTGTAATTGTCAGATGTCTTAAATCGACTTACTATTTATTTAGTCAGGGAGATGAAATGCGATACCATGCTATTTCAACCATCATTAATACCAATTAAGATTTATATGTCTCATTGAATAGGAACCCTTATCTCTTACATAAAAACGTCCATTCATTTATAATCCCTGCAGAATAAATCAGCATGATGAATAATAATGTGTTTGAACCATACTCTAGGAAGAATATGAAAAAATAATTTTGTAATTTACTTGTTTAGTATTTACAATATTTTAACTGACTACTTTCTAATGAAATTTTGCACATCCTGTAGCTGGGGAAAAATACTGTGTAGGTTATGCAATAAGATATATATCTACAATGTTCTGATCGCATGTGAAAACATAATTGAAACAAGCTTTTATGTTAGTGCATTTGTATGGAATGCTTACGGCTAGGAAACCCTTTAAAGTTCACAAGAGTATACCATATGATTCATCCAAACAAGAAGTAATTATTTTCCATTAAGCTTATTTCTGCTATACAAAGTAAAGCAGTTGCGTGATGTATGATGTGGTGTGGCAGGAACCAAGATGTAAGAATAATGAAATGAATAAACAAGAACTCAAAGAAAGAGAAAAGAAATGTCAAGATAAAAAAAGACCAAACATGCTTAAATAATAGTGTCATGACAAACAAGTCGATGGAATATCCATGGGTCATTTAAAAAAAAAAAAAAATACTCTGGTTATAGTACCGTATTTGCTCGATTATAAGATGACCCTGATTATAAGACAACCCCCCAAAATATGAATATTAATTTATGAAAAAAAGAAAAAGCCTGAATATAAGACGACCCTATAGGAAAAAATTCGCGTAGATCTCTACACATTGCCCGGACTAAGCACTGGGGACTCAGAAGCACCGGTAAGTTGCTTACCGCGTAACACAGGAGGATCCAGGTCCCCTGCATCTGAGTCCCCGGTGCTTAGTCCGGGCAGCGTGTAGAGCTCTACGCGAATTGGTTGGAGCTCTACATGCTGCCCGGACTAAGCACCGGGGACTCAGAAGCACCGGTAAGTTGGGGGGGGCATAACACAGGAGGATCCAGGTCCCCTGCATCGCTGCGGGGGATCTGGATCTTAGTCTTATAGTCAGACCTAGTTGAGGTCTGATTATAAGACGACCCCGATTATAAGACGAGGGGTATTTTCCAGAGCATTTGCTAAATTGCAGAGCAATTGATAAATAGATCTATATTTGTTCAAATGATTCTATCTGTAGGGCATTACAGAAGGGGGAGAACACACTAGAGGTGAGCAGTAATATTGAAAAGACAATTTCAATTTTAATTGGACATATAATAGGTTGCATGGTAAAAAGTTGGAAAAGGAGATTTATACTTTTTTTTCAATGGTACACTTTACTCTAAAGAAAATGATTACACACAAAATCGTGTAGCTAGTATTTACCACTCAAGCCAGTCTCCGGCAGTACAGAGGCTTGCTATGTCCAAATAGTGCTCTGCTTAATTTATTTTTATTAAGGGAAAAAATCATGAATGCTGTATAAGAATTCAGGAAGAATTAAATAAAAATACATGTATTGAATCATTATCAGTTTGCCCTTGGGTTTTGTGTTTGAATCCCTAGTTCTTAGAAGCAAAGGGCCAACACATAATCACTTCCATATGGGTGTTTAGTTAATCAGTACCAAATGTTTTTTTCACAATACAATAATGCAATGAAAGGTCAAGGACTAGGGGATACATATATTTTTCTATTTCTTTTGACTTATTCCACATTAGTGACATCACTAGGGTACATCATATACAAATGAACAAATAACATTTAGAATAATGGTTTTGCAAACAGTGATCTTGAGGTGTAGGTGTGCTCAAATGTAAAAATATATGGACATACCCTTCAACTATTTAACTATTTTTTATGTTGTTTTTAGGCACAGTGTAGGACACTGTGCGGATATTTACAGCAGATTTCAATCCATAATATATTAAATGTACTTTGTTATGTTCAAGCATGTTTTATTTGGTAAAACAATTGTACTTTATTTCTTTCAGACTGCTACCACAGTGTTGTGGGAAACAGCATACCATCATGTTCAGGTAAGTTACATTCGTTATAGGCATAATATTAAACCTATTTCGCATTAAGGTATATTATGTGATTTTTATCCTTATAGAAGGTCTCTACCAGGTTTACTTTAATAATATTCTAAAGATACATTTTAGTTTCTATTGAACATAACCCTGCTATATTTTATTATACATTTGATAATTAAATCTGGTGTTTATTATTTAGTATATTACACATAGTACTTACTATAGGCACTATATACATTTGCCCAGGAACAGGCTGCATGAACTTTACATTTTTAATATGAATATTGTATATGTCTTGTGACATATAAAGTAAGAAAAATGGGATGAGATAAGGCCATCAAATCAGGAGACCAATGACAGTAGGAAGATGTGGCTTGTTCCAAGGTGGATGGTTAATGGGAAGAACGTGCTGTGTGTTGGAGAGAAAAAGAAAACTTTTGTCTCACTTAGCTCTAGCCACTGTAATGAGAGTGGAAAGCATTTATATGTATAATTTTTTCACATGTTTAGTAGCATTCTAATTCTGCTTAATAGAAGCTGAGCTCCCACTGAAATCCATGGGAGTAGCAGGAGCCAATTACATAGTATACTATTTTGAACACTAATGTTGTTCTAGCATACATTCACTTGGTTGCTGCTACTCCCACTGATGTCAGAGCACTACAGAGCAATTAAACAATGCTTGCACCAATCATGGATCCACATGCTTAAGAGTCTATGCAATATGGACTCCAACATGCATTAAAAAATAAATAAATATATATATATACAGTATGTATACATACTTTTGGGCACTACACTCTTTACTTGTTCTTCATGGTGTCCATTCAAGGAGTAATGTTAAAGTTTTATCAGATTTTACAAGTTCTGCTTTAAAGCTATTCTTCTTTAATCCTCTGTGTACCAACATTTGAACATTTGTGATACTATGATATCTCAAGTCCCTGTGCTACATTGAGTACCACCCATTTATTTCTTTGATCCCCAGTAACTCCCAGTCCTTGTTCAGTATTTACTTCAAACCTCCTCAAATCTTAGGCGACATATTCCATCAAATCCCTGGCGTCTGTCAGGTACCCTGTAGCTGAACCTTTGAGAAAATCATTACATCCTAAATATTAAAAAGTAAAATAAATCCTGAAACCAAAACATGTCTTCTCTTGTCCAGAACTGCAGCAATGTTTTGTGTGTAATGTTTTTGTGTAGCAATGTTTAAGTGCATAAGAATACCCACTTTGAATATGATGGCATCCTCAAGTCTCTACATTTTCTGCACATTTGCTTTAGTTGCTTTATTGTTTTAAGCTGTGTTTTATTTTTTCAGCTGGGAAGTTAAATTACATGGTGGATGAGGAAAAGAAAACCATAACAGTACATGTTTCAGATAATCTGGAGGAGTATGACTATAATGTAAGACTGTGTCTAAAACATTACAGCTGCCAAGACATTAGTGGAGCACACGCACTGGTTAGTTCATTCACTTATCGATTTATTATTGTTATTGAATTATTTAGTAGCTGTAGGCTATGACTCCTCCGGATCCTCACAATCCTTCTCAGGGCCGGCCCGACAATGGAGCCGAGTGGGGCAACCGCTCCAGGCGGCACTTTTGAAGGGGCGGCACTTCGCCGCCCCAAGCCCTTTTTTTTTTTTTAAAGCGATTAGAGAGAAAGGGGCGCCGAGTGGTCAGTACCCGCTCGGCGCCCCTCTCTCTCTCCTCTGCGGCGAGTCTCCCTGTTCAGTCTAGGTGCCGGCTTGTAATGCTGAGCGCCGGAAGATTTCCGGCACTCAGCATTACAAGCCGGCACCGAGACCGAACAGGGAGACTCGCCGCAGGACTGCTGAAAGGTAAGTACAAGGGGGGGGGACGGAGGGAGAGGAAGGGTAGATAAGGGGGGGGGGCGGCATTTTAAAATTCGCCCCAGGCGTCATTTTGCCTTGGGCCGGCCCTGATCCTTCTGTTCTTATGTATTGAACTGTTGTATGCACATTACCAGGGGAAAAATGCCAAATTTCTATTTCTGCAGATACAGACTATCTGCCCCCCCAGACTATTTTGTGAAGAAAAAAAAAAAGATTGTTACAGTCATGCTTAAACATTGATCTGTGAATAAATATACACATAATCACGCCATCAAATGTGGCACGTCATATTTACAAAGTATTTGTTGAGGTTTTGCACTAAAACAAAATTACAAATTAACTGCCACATTCTAAGTGGCTGTATCCCATCGCCGGCAGCAGTATGTATAAAGGTTGCTAGTTTTGTTTTTTCATACCTTTGTGCCACAAGCTGAGTTTTAGGAATTGTGCATATCATGCCTGTGTGACTCCTTTATATAACCACCAGTTACTTGCTGTTTTTGGAATATCTAATCTTTATGTTAATGCCAGCTTACTCCATGAGGATACTAGCAGGGTCAAATTATTCTGGTACCTGCAAAAAATAATTTGTTATACTGCAATATACATCTGTGAACGTTAATGCCCCACTTTTCATAAGTGGTAAGACCTGGTAACATCATAACAGACCACATTACCCTATGCAGAATGCACAGGCTGCCTTAAGTTCCAACACAACATATTATAAACTAATAATATTAAAATAAGATCCTTTTGCCAAGCATTAAAGGAATATTTTCTGGGCATTACATAACTGCCCATTCCTCTCCAAAGAAGACATAAAAAACTCTGTTTAATTCCCATATTTCCTGCCTTGGCTATTGCAGCACTCTTCTGGTTGGCATTCATTTGTCTTGACTCTCTTCCCTGCAATTTATCCAGAATGCTGATTCTAGGCTTGCCTTCCTTACATTAAATTTAAAATCATATAACATATAAAGCCTTCCATAATACTGCCGCCATATACATTTCTGCCCTTTTAACAAAACACTTCTCTGCTAATGCTTTTCTACACACTTATCACCTCTTCTTTTTCTTGCTAACATGACTTCACTTAAGCTGCCCCTTACTTCTGGAACTCACTAACTTCAGAGAAGTGTACAATCGTTGTAGCTTATCTGTCAATAATACAACCCCCACAATGTTTCTCCCCTGTTTCCATACCTTATGTTGCTCTTCAGCCCATTCCCTCTAGTTTGTAAGCTTCAGAACAGGGCCCTCGTGTTCTGGGCCCCCTGTTCAATGAAAGGCAAACAACTAACATGGACATGGGAAAATGGGAAACACTTTGGAGAAGTTGTTATAGCATTTGCTTTCACTCAAATAGCCAAGGTTTCCTGCTTCCTGACCCAAGGGTTAGCGTCAATATAGAAGAGTATTTTATAAAGCATGTCAAAACTAAAACTTTTTTTTGAAGAAGACCTGTTAAAAAGAAGTGAAATATTTTGTTGCACCATTTGTTTTTTGAGCTATTAATGAGGAGCTCAGATGCTAAGTTTTTGTAGACATTTTGTGAGGAAACACCAGTATTGGAGTGAGAGGGCATTTGCTTTCGGGAAGCAGATAGAAAGGATGATAAACAACAACCAGTTATTGCCTAGAACAAGTCAGCATTATCTCACTAGGGAATGACAACTAGCTGAAGCAGAAAGGTTTAAACTAGCCAAACTGAGTCTCTGGATGTTTAACGTGATAAGCATTTTCATGTATGTATCAAAAATGGTGTTTTAGATTGTCTTTGCTATTTCCTGCATTCAAAAATGAATCGCTGTGATATTCAAATTGAAACTAGCCATGATTCATTGAAAAAAGTATATAGCCTTTAATTAATGGTTGTCACAGTAGAATTATTGTTAACTAACTGTTTTGGCAATTTTGCTTTTAATGTCACTTGTGTCTGAATGTTCAAAAATCTACATTCTCTACCTTTCAGATAAAAATGGGAAACTCTTCTAAATCTGTCACTTTTCCATATTCAGAAATTCTGCCATGTCTGTGCATTGAGGTAATGTATGTTATATATATTTGAGCAGATACAAAATATATTTTGATGCCAATGTTGTATATCAAAGTAATTATTTTCTAGGACAAAAAAAAAAACTTATTGAAGAGAGAGAAATGCCATTAGTGTAAATTATTCAGTGGAATGTTTCAGCACTGTTAAGTAACTCATGTATGGTACCAAGGATACATGTTTACCATATGTGGGCATCGTTAAAATGTGGCATATACCGGTAAATAACATGAATAACTCATGTACTTATACTGGTGACTAAATGAGATTGTGAATTGAATACATTTGTTTTTTTCCACACCCAGGATTGGTGTCTTTATTAAGATCGTTATGTTACTTTTGAGATTAAACAATGATTAGGAAAAAAAAATATTTTTGTCTTCATAGGGTTGGTCTGCATTTACTGATGCAAGAAGGATACGCCTTTGTCCTTTTAAAAATGGCAAGTACTCCTTAGTATTATGTTCATCATTGCACATTTTTATTTGGATGCAAGAATAAAAAGTATACATATGTTTGTGATCTGTTATTTGTGTATTGACACATACATTTAATTGTAATTAATGTAATAAACATGTTGTGAATGTCTGTGTGAATTTAATTGGCTTTGACATTAAGTGTTATAGTTGTCATAATTAAGTTAAAATAGGATTAGGTTAAAAGTCCATCAGGTTAAAACTTTCCAAGGTGTCCATAATTTTATTGATGAAGGTGTAGGCACAAACCAAAATTGTCATGAAATGGGAAGGAAGTCCTTCATGATTTTAGGATCAGTTTTTCTAAATGGTTTATTTCTACTGGGGAGTGAAGGGTGTGTTGAGATTTTTATACGCATAATTTTTGAAATTCTTATTTTTTTCTACTTTTTTTTTTGAAGCTCTCAAGATGAATAGAGATGTCCTTAGGGTCTCAGGGACCTCTACTGTAATCTATACATCCAAATAACAATGATGTTATCATGACATATCTTTTCTTTAATTATTTATTTTGTTTTCTTTTTTTAAAGAGGATATAATCCCCAGCGAAAACCGATGCTTTGCACTTCTATCTCTGCCCCTCCCTAACGCAGGGTATAGAGAGGCAAGCGTTGAGACTGACGCTGAAGTCCCTAGTAGGGATTGACTGTTGTATGCGTACCATGGCAGTATACCCATCAACCTACTGGGTTTTTTTATGACAAGTATACTGGTTGTTTATTGTAAACTGGTTAAACCATGCATTATTACTATACTGTTTAGTCTCATATGCCATTATTCCTCATAATGCCAATTCCTGGTAGCCAAAGCTAAAAATGTTTCCTTCCCGTTTTAGCCCATATTTCCAATGAATATTATCTAACTCACTATTAGTTTGGAATTTGGAGGGTTGGAGGAATTTGGAGGGTTGCCTCCTCTTTACCTTTATGATGACCTAGATAAGCTTTGTGTTAGATTAGAGTAAAATGCTCATCTTGAATGATGCTACCTTTCTTCTTTAACTAACTTATAGTATAAGGTGTACCCCATCTTCCAGAATATACTTTATATACTGTATGTGCAGAGTATAGGCTTTTTATGAGACTTTGTATAGACATAAATGCCTTGTGGCATTATATAATTTGTTTCTATTAATGTATTTGTTCTATTTTTTTAGGTAGCGCTTGCCTTAATATTGAATCCTGATGCAAATACTCACTAGAACACAGCTTTGACAGAAATATCAAACTACATGTTCAATGCAAATTAATTGAAGCTGTTCAATAGTCACAAAGATGTACTTACTATTGTAATTGTGCTTTACAGTATATAAATGGTATTTTCAGGAACTGTTTTCCCATGATATAAACATTTGCCACGTGTTTAGTGGGGAGGCAAAATGCAATCTAAAATCACTGTTACGTCTACAGAAATAAAGTCATGCTTAGTCTAATTCCTACAGCAAAATAAAGGGAAATGTTTTTTTGTTCCATTGGTGGTGAATGGAGCTTCCCATTGTCTGGCTAAAGTCATAGTTGGATAGTAATATTTCCTTTTATTTTGAGTGGAGGAAGGCTCAATGATCCAGTGAATTGAACCCCACCAGAATCCCAACTGTGTACGCGATTGAAGTGCTGTGTTACTGTTTTTATGTTATTTATCATTTCAGTCTATTATATGTACAATAGTTTGTCATCCACTTTAAAGAGAATGTGAATCATGGAATTTATGCATCCAAATTTAAAAATATCTCTCTGATATCTAATAAATTGATTTGCAATCTACGAAATTATTTTGTGAAATTTATTTCTTCATTTCTTACAAGCCAGTTACAACAGCAATGACCATTGTTATCTCGAATGGAACCTATTTATCTATTAGGTGGAATAGTTTGCACAACTGGTTGATTTCAGTTTTCGCTTTTTCAACTATAAATCATAGTGACTGCCAAAAAGGTACATTCCCAAGAATATAGAAGGAATGATGGTGCATTTTAGAGCAAATGCTTCAAGTTCTTTTTTCTTGATTTGAATCACCAGGCATTGTTCTGATACTTCTACCATTACATAACTTTACCTCAAGGTGTAAACATTTAATTCATATGTGTGAAAAATAACTTTTTTTTAGCATACTGAAGAGGTTCACTATGAGACTTTAGGATTACTCAGGTTTTGCTTGGATGAACATACTGAACATGCTGTTTTGATTGCTTGCTGAGAATAATTAATCTATGAACTTCCTATCTTGTGCTCATGGTAACTGACTGTCACCAAATGTATGAAGGTCAATAAATCAATATAATAATACACAAAAGTATTTCATTTTGTCTTTGAAATGGATCATCACACCATGCTACAAATATATAAGATATTCATATGTCATTAAACACAATTATTTATCTGTTTTTAGAAACCAGCACTCTTTGGGACAGCATTACTTACAATCCTATGATCAAAGTTCTAGCATGGGAACCATCCTGTGCTGTTCAAGTCACAGTTAATCTTTGCTGGTTGACAAATCAGGATGACAAATGTGTTAAGATCCCAAAATCCGAAAGGACAACAGTGGTTGACCAGGTATGTATTAATCAGTCATCGTATTGTTCTTTTTTTTTTTTAAAGATGAAGGGTTAGATGAAGGGTTAGTACAAAGCGTATGCTTTTCCGTATATTATCCAATAAAATTGTCTTTCCGATTGTAAATGTTCTGAGATAACTCAAAATGCTTTTGCTATGGTTTTTAATGTGGGTACAGGTGCTACACACTAATGCTTACCCCGCACTTTTTGGACGTAATATTTGCTAGTTTGTGAGGGTACAATTATTGATTAAAAACATGAAATAACACACAAATGACAAATGTTTACATATATCAAATTGTGATATTAGTCCATTGTGTTTGATACAGTTTTCCAAATATTTTCCAAATACACATTATGTATATATATAATTATTATGTAATAATTATGTATTATTTTGTATTTTCCCTTTAATGGAATTTTTCAGAATTTGCACTAATTGATACTAATTGATTTCACAATGCAGGTTTCCTATAAGGATGTAGACACACATCCTAGACTCTGCATGGAGGTGAGTAAACCTACATTTCTTTTTATCTTAATTTGTATGAATTTTCATTTTAATAAACTTGACATTATTTGTGTGAATCCCTGAAAATGAGGAGGAACCTCCAAAGAAACAAACAAAGAACCTATGAATATCCATTATACATCTGTTCATTTGTTTGTCTCTTTTGGCAGGCTTCATTTTTGCTGTGCTTATCTTAACCACTTGGAACTTCACCCAGAAAATTTTCTGAGAAATCGTCCAACAGTTAATTAACACCTGATACATTTTATTGGAGTCATAAAAGCTAACAAATAGTAATTAATTGTTGGATGAGTTCCCTCAAAACTTGTTTGGGATGCATGTATATAGGGTAGATGACTTTGTATAGGGTACCGTCAGTGTGTATTGTTTAATATGCTTGTGTTTAGGGTTGCGTGGAGAGAGAAAGAGACTGGTTGACTCTCTGTATTGCAAAGAATTTTATTTTGAAACAAAAAACACAGACAATTTGTTAGAACAAAAAGGGCTGGAAAACAAAGCAAAAAATTCATCTCAATCAGATAGGCTTACCTTTTTAGTATAGTATTTTAGTGTCCTGCCACTTTTCTAGCAGTTCTATTGAGGTTTTAGACCTGGTGACTAGTGTCATCTAATATGTTCTTTGAGAATGTTATAAATGATGTTGATACTTTTTGTAAGACCTTCTTGCTTGTTTTACTGCTCAGTCCAACTCTTGAAATGGGCTTGGGCCGTAGGGTGACCACACGTCCCGGATTGTCCGGAATTGAATTAATGTGTGACATTAATGGTAACATTTCACAATTATACCATCCAGTTTCAGCAAAATGTAAAAAAGCCCAAAAACAATAAAATAAATAAAATAAAAACATTAAGTTTATTTTGAGCAAGTGCTAAAATTAGCGCCCTATCTTCCCAATGAGAATTTTATTTTTTCACAATATTTTTTTTTTTTTTTTAGGAAATTAGATAATATGAAAAATGGTATCTGAAGAAAGCCCTTCTTGCCATGAAAAAAAAATATATATATATATACCTTGTGTGGGTACACTAAATGAGTGAGGAGAAAATTACATCTAACCACGAGCCCTGCAAAAGTGTTAAAACAGCCTCGTCCCAAAGGGTACAAAAAGTAAAACAGCCTGGTCCTTAAGGGGTTAAACGACTCTGCTCAGGTGCTATGAACACAATTCCCACATCTCACAACCGGCAATAACAAAAAAAAAACAATTAAAGCAAAGTCTCAGATTAAACAGAGTCTATCAAATCATGGCATATTGGTTATGACCATACCTCCAAAATGCCCCATGGGGAGGAGAGTCCTTTCTTTGGGACTCATTCCTCTATCCTACTTTGTCCTACTGTTCTATGACTTTACAATGTTTGGTGGGTATGACTATCTCAAAGTGTTATGTAACCCTACAAGTTATTTAATGTATTACGTAATTAGGTGACAAAGTAAAAAGAGTATTTTAAAAGTCCCTTCCACTAGCAAGAACCCTTCCAAAACTCTTGAAGCATGTCTCAGTCTTTGGCCATTTGAAATATTGGAAGGTATGGCTGTCACCTTGCTAGGTCATGCTCTACTTATCCTCGTGTGTGTTTGAAAATACTCAACCAAATACCACCCTACTCCTCTTGTACCAAACCTTTAGTTTGAATGATTGGTTGAATTACAATTTTAAGATCATATTTAAATGCATATGTTTGTCGCCCTCAATTTTAGTAAAAAAAATTCCTTAGATTAATTAGTTTCTGTCTTTTCAGTTTACCACTGAGATGGGATCTTGGGTCAGGTGTCCATTTGGTTTTGGACAATTTCCAGGTAAAGAATTACAAAGATTAATGAACACGATAACTTAAATTTGGTATTTTTAATTACGTAGGATTTGTAAACACATATTTTCTATTTAAGGCATTCTGTAAGTATGACATGTTCTGGCTATTCTGAAAATGGTGAGATGGGGAATACATGCATGTTTTTATAATCAACATTACATCAACATTTCTTAGCAAGAATCATTTGCCATTGTTTGGTTTGAACTGATTGTCAAATTATTACGGTGCTTACTGGAAAAAAAACCCATACAATTTAAAACTTCTAACTTTTAAATTCTGCCATGGTAATTAAAATGATAACTATGCTGTAACATGTCTTTTTATGTTTTTTTAACTTCCTTTCTAACTTTAGACTTTACCACCTTTCATGCGTTCTGCAAACAAACTTTTAAAGATTGAATTTTACTTTGCAGGATGGGATATGGAAGCAGTTGTCACAGATGAACAGATTGAAATCAGAATCACATCCCATACCATGGCAAAGTTCTCTGTTGTTGTGTGCAATAAAATAAAATTTGCTATGTGTGAATCTCTCCAGACCTTTACTTTAGTGCATGGAGTAAGTATGTAGGAAACTAGATCACAAAAAGAATAAATGGGAAAATAGGGGCAAAATGCACCATGTAACACTTACTCATTTGAGTCTACAGTCCTTCAGAAAATATGGGATTACAATTTTTAATTTCTTAACCACAAAGAATGTATAATTTGTACATAAAAAAAATGTCTATAAAAAATGGCAATAAACAGTGTACATTCTCCTATTGGGGTAATCCCGTTGGAGATTAGCAAAATATGCATTGAAATTCAGTATTCATATATTCTGTGTTATTTAATACAATTCTTCGACTCACATTAGTAAATCATCAATTGTGATAACCACATTTTGTAAATCTGGAAAGCTGTTTAATGCGCTGTTCCACTTACTTTAATTGCACTTTCGTTTGCTAAGAAAATAAACCTAATGCTGCAAGTTTAACTATAAAAGTGTGAAATACAGCAGAACTTGTGGAGCAGCATCTTTAACACAAGGTAGTGATCAGAATGTATGGTATATGTGATACACAAAACTGTACAGTTCTGATAAAAATGTAATAAATAAATAATAAAAAAGATTGAACTTTAATCTGTTTAACAAGTTGGTTAAAATAAATAGAGAATACCATACTCTATGTGTGCGTAGCAGGATTGTACAATAAACGCATGTGAAAAGACTACATTACGGAAAGTGTGACTCATTCATTAACTAATCTACAAAGAGAACTAAAAAAGGCTTATCATTAAGAGAACTTTAAACTATTTAGAGTGCAAATTACTTAAATGTTCTGGGGAAATGGGCTGTGAAATGCTTATCTGCCCTCAGATATACAACACTAAAGAAGTTTTTTTTTATTTCCTCTTCCTAGGGAACATCTGGTTTTGTGAGTCACAGTGTGTCACGTGAACTATGTAGCTATAATATTTGCATTCAGGTAAGTCAGAAGGTGTTCTAAAAGAAAACCAATACATTTTTAGGTTTAGATTTTTTCACACAAAAATCATTAGAGGTTGAGATGCAGTAAAAATTCCACTTTTTAAAATTTTGTTTACTGCTTGAAATAATCTAGTGCAGGAATAAATGTATGAAGACAGAATTTAATGGTTCAAAAACCGTATGATATTGGCTACTAAAGTACAATAAGAAGCTGAGCTGCTGCATGCCAACATAATATTAGAACATATAGACAGTTTTTAAGCATACGGTATAGTAGTGGAGCATGAATGAATGTGGAAAAGACTGGAAAGCAAGGCTTGTATAACTGTATTTAACAATGACTTTGTTGTTTCCCAAGGTCTTACGGACAGATGTAAATTACTCATTTCCAGTTCAAATCTGCAATATATCCTGCAGTGAGTATATATTAAACGTGTATTTAATGTCACCTGTCATAGTAATTTGGTTATTCATGTACCTCATGATAATAGTAATGTTCAGTATGCTTGCACATATTTTCCCAGGGAAAATATTACTGAGTATTGTTTTTTTATTATTCTAAATTGCTTAGCATGGATAATAACCCTGGTTACTAGTTATATAGATCAACAATAAAAAATAAAAGGTAGCCACATTTTAGCTACATTAGTTTTCAGATGTTAACCCTTAATATTTGCTATGACCAAGGGCTTTGTTGGCACTATTGGTGTTGTTGCATCATTAACCTAAAACAATTAAACAAAGCAAAAAAAGGGATATACAACATATACAAAGGAGGAGGGTCCTTCGTTGAGGTGATTGTTGTGTTGGTTCTTGTGAGAGAATAGCAACCACACCGTGTTCGGTGGTGTAAGGGAATGTAGGATTATGTAAACCAAAGATGAGAGCTACAGTGCAATATCAATTCACCAGAGGCCTTTTGGGCAGCTTGAGCCAGCAAAATGAGCATAATTCGGTAACTGATGTTAGTGGACAAGATATGGCAGAGAAATTATGTATGAAAGGCCAATAGAGTTGGCAAAGTCCTGAAATCTTTGAACTTCTTTCTTGTTTGTAGATGTTCAAAATGTGGGTTTGGGTGAGGGCAGTTCTGTTTCTAAGTAGGATGCTTTGCTTGAGGACTACTTGTTGATTCAGCAGACAATGCCTGGCACTTCAGTTAATCATGACTAGGAGCTGGGTTTGTTAAGTCCTATTGTAAATAAAGAGGTAGAGACTCATGAGATGTTGTTAGAGGTACTTAGAGAGATGGAGTGTGACTAACTGAATTATGGTCGTGGATGAGGAGAGTTACTAGCAAGACAAAGATTTATATGGTTCTGCATTTTGCTGCATAGTGTATAGGTTAATCCTATCTTCTTTAATCCTAGCCTCTTGAGGTAATACTCTACCTCTCCATAAATAAATTGAGGAATCAAAAGCAAGAGGGTATTTATTTTTTAAATACCTTGTGCATAGTTTGTGTACGCTTTGTATGTTGGCAATTTAATACAACAATAACCTTTGTGATAGACATTTAACTAAGTGCTCTGTAGGCACCCAGACACTAATGCTATATTGTATACTGTCTATACCATTCCCTAGTATTGGCACAGTAGGCTAATTATCAATGTCACAGACGTTGCTAAACATAAAAGGTTTGAAGCATTGTATGTGTACACACGTGAGTATTAATTGTATTTGCAAATATCCTACTATCTTGCTTGAAAAGTTACAGGGGCAGGGAAATTATCCAAGTAGCCTTTTTCAGTGCTGCTTAAATTACAGGCGATTGAGACAGGTAACTAAACACAATTGCGTCTCTGTGCTCTGAAAGACAAAGTATGGAGCATTTCTGACCCTTTAAACCATTAATACACTGCTCAACAGATCCTACAAGCCAGAATCCTACAGACATTGTTGAACACTACTTCAGAGAGTATGTTTGAGGAAACGTGAAAAAAGTAAAACAGAAAGGAACGACAGTAGCACTGAAGTGTATTAAAACATAAAAGTTGACTGCACAGTAGACTGCATAATTTACTGACTGGGTTCAGAATGTGGGCCAAGCCTGTTAGACAAGAGTTTGAAAGGTCAGATGTTTTTTTGTAGAAGTGTACAAATGTCTACCACATACTGTCTCCTTGTAACGTTATTTAACAAAGTGAATGCTTTTCTCGGCAATGTTGATTTTGACATACTGTTTTTGTAATCCTGGAGCAGTATTGGGATTTGTGATATTTGGGATTCAAGGTACATCACGACCATTAAAGTAGATGTTAAAGATTTTGTAATATGCAACACGTATTGTGTCCAGGAGTTACTGATGATGGAATAACCTTCAAAACGTATTTGATAGCTTAGGGCCCTAAAAAGCAAGCACATAACTTTTATTAAGGAATTTAAATATATCTGAAAACAAAGCAAAATGTTGTGGGGTTATTTAACTAAAAAAAATCAGGAAAATATAGAAACAAAAAATTTGTGAAATGTTTATTTTTTCTGTTTCACAGATCAACCATTCACACCGTTTCATAAGAACATCTTGCCAGTTCTTGCAGTGGCTGCAGGATTTCTGATAATGGTCACCATGATCACAATTATTGGATATGCGGTATTAAAAGGTATAGCATGACAAGTTATTTATATGAACTATCAGAATATAACTTGGGCACAGGTGACTTGACTACCACCTAATAAACACTGCCACTATTACAACCATTTGCCAGCACTAGTCAGTCATTAGAGTAAAATTGTTGCACAATTTGGAAAGTTGTGCCAGGCAAACATATACAGTACCTTGTATCTCTGTAAGTAACACCCATATCTCTCCCAGCTTCCATGTAGTGCACACAGTCCCTCACCCCACATCATATGGAGTCCTTCACTGCTCTTCCCATCCTACATGAGAGATGCTGCCTTATTGCCATGTGTTTAGATAACACGCGTTCCGTGACCTCATGGAGTGCCTCTGTTAGCTGGGCTCCTGAAAAATTACACAATTATTCTAGACATGATGACCGAATAATTGGAATTTTAATAAAGACAGGAGGCAAATATTTGCATTGACTTTCTTTACCGTCACCATAGCAGCAAAGACAAAATTAGAACATCTGATAACCAATCATAAAAAAGAGATAACAGTATAAAGATGGAAGCAGCCCCTCCTTCTTCCTCTTTCTGCAACACGTGAACCATGGAGCGGGAGACGAACGGGTAAGTTGGTCTGTCAGTAGAAAAACTTGATCGAAGCATCAAAGTTAAGCCCGGGAAAACAGATAAATCAGGAACATGGAAATTTCACCAGCATCTGTTTGTCATAGGTGTAAAATAACCTAAGAACAAAGGAGAACTATCGTAAATATATAAAGAATCCTATAAAATCTCCCATAAAACATATAAGGTATAGACATTACATAAGCAAATAATAATAATAGTTACGTTAGGGGTCATCAAGTCTAGAATAATTGTGTAATTTTATGGCAAGACGTGGAGCTAATAAAGGAAACACAGCCGAAGACAATGGTCAGCTGCTTGAAGAATATCAGATAGGGAACCTCCTGCACAAAAAGCACCCCACGCCTCCCCTCGGACAGAATGTGCCCCAAAGTGATAATCGATACCTGCCAAAGTCAGTAGCCAACGAATCCATCTTGCTAAAGTAGGCAAAGAAACAGTATGAAAAGGTTTCGAATAAGAAATCAAAAGTTGAGAAGCAGAAGCAGGACGAATGGTAGAAGTAGAAGCAAGGTAAGTACGAAGACATCTAGCAATACAAAGCTTGGGATCCTCATTGAGGCAAGGCTAAGAAATAGAAGTAGAAAGTTTTCATGCGGCTACGAAGCGAAAATCAAAATATGTTAATGCAACTGTAAGATTTTCCAGATGAAAACGTTCTGCTAAAAAATTTTATATCAAAGCTACAGGGGCAGAATGGGGATCAATCTGTCATCCCACACACCAAGCAGACCAGGACTGTCATGCTGTTCTATAAGCTTGGTGTGTACCTGGAGCCCAAGAGTCTCTGAGCAAATCTCTAGCGTCCTGCGATAATTCCTGGACAGGGTAGAATCCCCGGAAATGGTCCAGGCAATCAAGAAGAGACGGCCTTCGAGAATTAGTGGATGGGATTGACTGCAAGTCGATCCTGGATCGAAATTTCCAGGAAAGACGGAAACCAGGGTTGGGAGCACCATAATGGAGTTACCAGAATCAAAGTTATTTGGGTCCTGAGAAGATATTGGATCACCCTGGGAATAAGAGAGAAAGGAGGGAAAGCATATACTCCCGACCTCGGCTAAGTTTGTAGGAAGGCATCCGTTACTAAAGTCTCCGGATCCAGGAGCCAACTGCAAAATGTTGGTGTCTGATGGTTTGTGCGAGACGCAAAGAGATCCAGTGTCAACGGGCCCCTGTGATAATCGAAGGGAACAGAAGACCTGTCTGTGTAGCGTCCAGTCGCTGACGTTGCTCCAATTTCTGGAAAACCAATTTGAGATTTACTTCTCCACATCCGGAACATACTCAGCCAACAGAGATATGTTTCTCTCAAAGCAAAAATGGTAAATTTGCTTTGTCAGTTCGGTCAAGATCTCGTTCTTCCAAGATGGCTGATATATCGAACCGTGGAGAAATTGTCCATCATCAAAAGAAGACAACAGTCTGAGCGATCTCTTGCCAAACTGCGGATGCTGAAAGAACCCGCAGTGAGTTCAAAGTAGTTGATATGAAGTGTGCGTTCTATCTGAGACCAATGACCTCCAATGGCCTGCGTAAGAGATGTCGCTCCCCATTCTAGCAAGCTGGCATCTGATTTGATGATAAAATCTGGTTGAGATCTGACGAAAGCTCGACCGTTCCAAGCTTGCATGTGGAGAAGCCACCACTGAAGTTCTTGACACACCTCTTCCGTAAGTTGGACTGGTTGGTCGTAAGACGGTCACCATCTGAGGTAAATTGCCTTGAGCAGTTGTAATGCTCTGTAGCACAGAGGACCTGGAAAAATGCCTGGATGGATGAAGATAGGAGGCCCACTGTACGGGAGAGTCTCCGTAATGGGCAGGACTCCATGCGCAGTATAGCGCGGATATCCTTCTTGATGGTGGCAATCTTTGATTTTGGAAGGCGAAGAAGAGCTGAATCCCAAAAAACAAATCTTCTGAATTGGAATTACCTCTGTTGACAGGGAAATCCAGTTGTTGCAGGGTCTCGATGACAAACAAAGTTTGAGATCGGAGAATCCCTAGATTTTGACAAAAAAATAGTAATGATGGATCTTATGCCCCTGGATACTTGGTAAAGCACCAAGGGACTGAACTGAGGCCGAAAGACAATTGAATTGCCATAATTGGTGGTTCCACTGGAACTGTAGGAACTGACGGTGATGTGGATCAATGGGAACGTCTAAATACGCGTCTTGCAGATCGAGATGCGTGAACCAATCTCCTTTTTTCATATGGTCCCGTAACAGTAGCCTGGTGGGGCTCACACACAGTCAACTCACGAACATACTGTGAGTGACGATCTCTGGACGTTGCCAGAAATTCAGAATGCTGCGAATCATCTGAAAATGTCACTCTCCACTCATCGAGGAGTTGAAGAACATCCCCGGGGTTTGCATCCTCGATCTCCTGAGATTGTGGCATGTCCTGTGATAAATTAGGACGTTTAGCAGGACCCTTGCCGGCAGTGACACTATTCCCTTTCCAGGGACGTTTGGAAGTATGGGATTCGTCAGATTTCTCTGAGTCATAATCCGAGCTCTCCTTAGGGATGAAAGGAGCTGAGGAGGCAGGAGCAGGGCTAGAGTGGGCCATTGAGTGGGCCATTTTGGCCATAATAGATTCCATGGAGGAAGAAAATTCTGCCTCTAGCCAGGACAAAATAAAATCCTGAGGGGGGTTAGGGTCCTCAGACATGTTGAAAATACAGAAAGGGGCTCACCCTTAGTTATTTAAATCCAACGGCAAATCAAATAGCTGGTTTAGCAGCGTAGGGGTTAACCTGAATAACAGCCTCAAAACCAGAGACAAATGTTCACCCAATGGAGTATGATCCTGTAAGAAAAATGTCTAATACACAGAGGCTCACCCTGTAGTATGTGGATATAGCAAAACAAAAAATGTATGTACACAGGGGCTCACCCTGTGAAGATATATGAGCCAGGGAGACCTGGAAACAAACAGTAATTAAAAAAAAATGATATAAGAACAAAACCTCTAATAAGCGAGAGGTTAAAAACAACCTCTGCTATAGGAGAGAGCAACAGGGGCTCACCCTGAACGCAGTAGGGACGTAAACTGACGGAGCCATATCTGCTTGTCAGACCAACAAGAAACATTACTGCGTGGAAACGTTGCCATGCAGAGACCTAAAATGGCATCAAAACTCTGACAAGAGTGAGAGTGGGACATCCAAAATGGCCGCGGCACTGAAAGAAACGGAGAGCAGACGCGCAGAGGACTCAGAGAGAATCGTTAGAATAAATAAACAGAAACGAGAAAAGAAGTAAACGCAAAACAAAACAGAGAAAATCTCAAAGAAAAAACAGAAGGGGGAAAACCCCAAAAAACATGTAAACCAAAGCCACAGTAAATATACTGAAAACGCAAAATATATATAAATAAGGAAACACAAATAGCTGAGTATAAATAGGGTCCCAAAGGGACCAAATACACATAAATACAGATATTTAAGGATACAAAGCAAATATGGATGTATATAAGCAATATTTAATATAAAGGCAATAGAGCTGACCTTATTCTATGGTGAGCAGCAAAGAAAGAGGAAGAAGGAGGGGCTACTTCCATGTTTATAATGTTAACAGATGGGTTATCAGATGTTCTATTTTTGTCTTTGCTGCTATGGTGACATTAAAGAAAGTCAATGCAAATATGAGCCTCCTGTCTTGCCATAAAATGTGTTTTACTGCAAAGCATTATTGTTGGTTAATCAATTGCACCGATACTATTGAACTATGTGTTATGATCCAACTTTTAACCAAGCATACATTTTTTGGCATATGACAACAAAGGGAATAGTTTCATGTAATGACATGTACAATTTAGCATACTGGGTGCTCTAATTCACTTCTGTATTCTCTTTTTTTCTTTGTCTCACCACCTGTTTCTTTTATCCCATATTGAACTATTCATATCCCAGTCCTTTGAATTTAAAAACATGTTTTCTATTTGAGTACATAGGGACACCATTGCAGTAAGCACTCTAAGTGTACCCATACATGTGCTTTTTTTATCCAAAGGTATAAATATTTTCCATTCGGTGTCAAATAACAATTATCCCCTTTGAACTTTTGATTCAGTTAACACATGGCTGTACATGGGTAATTCCCATTTCACAAACCCTTTCATTTATAGTTACATTTCTGACATTGGTTGAGCAAATCATTGCTTTTAGAATTTAACATTACTGTGATGATGTAAAAAAATCATTGCTGGAAATGCTGCTTTAAATTTCTAAGTGATTAATGTTCTGTGCATTCATAAATAAGATTAACAGGGAATTGGAAATTCACAGGATTATAAACTTTTGTTATTTTTGGGGAGTGTGACCCCTAAAGATGAGGATTAAGGGGGTTGGAACCCAAAATGGTTTGGGAGCACTTGTTTCACCCTTTCTTTTTTCTTCACAGGGAACACCTTAGGGCTTCAAAAAATCCATCTGCTTTCGTTTGCCACAGCCACATCTGTAGAATTCCATTAATAAGAGTGCAGCTGATTGCAAACTATAATTCTAATCATGAATGAATTGCATTGTTTTTCAAGGAACAATAACTTGTAAAGCGTATAGCAGTGATACATTACCAAAAATATGAGCAGTGAACACAGATTTAAGAGTTAGTGCTGAACTACTTACCAATATAAATATATTTACACCTATTTAGAAAAGGTATGGTTTCATCAGTAAATGCAATCACATAACCACATAATGATGGTTAAAAGTATATGAGATCATCCTTTAACTATATTGTTAAATAGAAATCATTGTTTGGTGTCTTCGGCGCTTAAATGTGTGACCTTATCATTGGGTATTTTAAAAATCAGTATACTAATTATGACTTAGATAATTCAAAGATATTTAAAAAAATGCTTCCTTTTTAACTGTAATTCTCAGTGCTATATTTCCATCCAGGGGCATAACACAAGCCCCTGTGATGCAAGGGGGCACTTTAAAACTAGCAATAACTCATATAAATGATGGGGGTAACATTTTATTACTTGACACACATAGTAGACTTGTAAACAACAATGTTCTATGTAGAATGCAATTTATTGATATAATAAATAACCACCCTACTGCTCTTTACCTCAAGTTATTCCATCTGTCTCATGTTTTACATCTTGACTGTGTTATGTTGGGCCCATTTTTGTTACTGCTCTGAAAACCTCAAACCTTACTTAGTTGTATCTCATGCTTAGTACAGCATTATGCCTATCCTATGTATTTACCTCTGATACTGAAAGGCGACCTCCACTCCCACCTTTTTTGTTTTCTTTGGTGATTTAGTCAGAGGGGGACCTAGTAGTGTGTGATTTTTAGGTACAGTTGTGAGAAAAAAAAGTACACCCTCTTTGAATTCTGTGGCTTTACGTATCAGGACATAATCTGTTCCTTAGCAGGTCTAAACAATAGGCAAATACAATTTCCAGTAAAAAAAATGACATATTACACCAAGTGATGATTTAATAATAAAAAAAAGAATGCCAAAATGGAGAAGCCATGTGTGAAAAACTAAGTACACCCTTGTAGCTTCCATAGGAATTAAGATGCTAAATTGCAGACAGGTTCTGCTAATCAAATGCCCTTGATTAATTAATCATCAGCCAGTCTGACCACCTCGATGAAAGCTGAAGTTTAAGTAGTTTGCTGGTCTGGAGCATTCAGGTTTGTGTTAACACAGTTCCAAGGAGGGAAGACATCGACAAAAAATCGTTGCTGCCCATCAATCTGGAAAGGGTTATCTGGCCATTTTCAAACAATTTAAAGACCATCATTCTACAGTGAGAAACATTCAAAAGGGCAAAATATTCAAGACAGTTGCCAATCGTCCTAGGAGTGGACATCCCAGCAAATTCACCCCAAAGCCAGACTTTGCAATACTCAAAAAAACAAGAGTTACACATCAGATTCAACAGGCCTCAGTTAGCATGTTAAATGTTAAAATTCACGATACTACAGAAAAATACTGAACAAGTATGGTTTGTTTGAAAAGGTTGCCAGGAGAAAGCTTCTCCTCTCTAATAACAACATGGCAGCACGGCTTAGGTTTGCAAAAGTTGCATCTGGACAAACCACAAGACTTCTTGAACAATTCCTTTGGACAGATGAGACCAAAGTGGAGATGTAATCAACAGCGCCATGTTTGGTGAAAACCAAACACAGCATATCAGCACAAACACCTTGTACCAACTGTCAAACACGGTGGTGGAGAGGTGGTGATTTGGGCTTGTTTTGCAGCCACACGACCTGGGAACATTGCAGTCATTGAGTATGTATACCAAAGTCAGATGTGAGGCCATCTGTCCAACAGCTAAAGCTTGGCCAAAATTGGACCGTGCAATGGGACAGCGATCTCAAGCACACCAGAAAATCTGCAAAAAAGAAAAGGATCAAGGTGTTGCAATGGCGCAGTCAAAGTCCAGGCCTCAACCCTATTGAAATGCTGTAGCGGGACTGTGCATAAACAAATGCCTGCAAACCTCAATGAACTGAAGCAATGTTGTAAAGAAGTATGGGACAAACTTCCTCCACAACAATGTAAGAAACTGATAAAGTCATGCAGAAAACAATTACTTCAAGTTATTACTGTTAAAGGTGGTTAAAGCTATTGAATCATAATGTGTACTTATTTTTTCACACATAGTTTCTTCATTTTGGCTTTATTTTTGTTGAATAAGTCATCACACAGAGTAATATCTCATGTGTTGTTCCTCTGAGGTTGTATTTTCCTAGTTTTTAGACCTGCTAAGGAACAGATGATTCCTATTATGCCCTGATATGTAAAACCATAGAATTAACAGAGGGTGTACTTTCATTTCCACACAACTGTAGGTGTTAGAGGAAGGAAGTACCATACTTGGTTTATACTTGGTACTATAGTAATACTGAGATATGATTGTTATTGCAATTTTACATTATTTTCAATTGAAGTATCAATGATTGTAAAAAGCTGTTATTTCTCTTCTTTTTAGTATACTACAGAATGAAACCAAAACAAGAAATCACTTTAAAAACGAAAGTAAAACATTTGTCATCTGAAATAGGTGAGAGATTCTTAATTTGATTAAATTTTTAATAAAAAAAATAACATAAATATTCTCATTGGTCTCAGCTACATAGCAGGCAAAGTTATTCACAGAAGGCCCTGTGAGTATAATTTAAGTAAATAAATAAATTATTGCTGACTTGCAATATTTTGTGTACTATGACCCACATGAGCTGCATGTGGATTCTATGTGTAGGTACTACCATATATATTGCAAGTTTCCTAAGGCTATGAAAACATGTAGGAAAATATTAAGTTACTATTTGTTTTGGATTTTACTAATTTACAAATTTACTAATTTGTTTACCACTATATCAAGCTTGTAATCTATTTGGTGGTTGAGGGGGAAGTAAGACAGTAGGAGAGGACTGCTTTGGTGAAATGAATTGAATGTAGAGGGCATTATGGAGAAGAGTTGATGTTGCAGGTGAGCATGGTGGATGGCTTGTTTAGGATGCTGGTTGAGAGTATTGGGAGGGAAGTTTTTATGTGTTTTTAGTGAATAAGACAGAGAAGGTCTGGGAGAACAGGATAGGAAATTCCATGGGACAGCATATGCAAAATTCTAACTATGCAAGTGGAAAGAGGTGATAACGGTTGAAGAGACTCACAAGTCATAGGAGGACCAATGAGAGTGGTTAGGAGAGTATTTGGATATGAGAGTAAAGATATAGGGGGTGCAGAGTTGTTAAGTGCTGTATAGGTCCTTAGATACATATAAGGGTTGAAGGAGTAAGCAGAGTCAAATGTGACACCAAGGCAGTCAACTTGGTCTGTTTGGAGGGTTGTGAATTCCCAAGAGCGATAGAGATATCTGGAATTAATTACAAAATAACCGGAAGCTCAGTCTTAGAAATATTGAGCTTCAACTAATGTGATACCATCCATGATGCAATTGCAGAAAGGCAGTCTGGGGCAAGTTAGAAGAGAAAATCTCATTTTTGAGAATGTATTGTAGATTAGTGAATCATCCTCATATACACCCACTGCCCGCTTTATTAGGTATACCTGTTCAATTGCTTGTTAACACAAATAGCTAATCAGTCAATCACATGGCAGCAACTTAATGCATTTAGGCATGTAGACGTGGTCAAGACAACTTGCTGAAGTTCAAACCGAGCATCAGAATGGGGAAGAAAGGGGATTTAAGTGACTTTGAACATGGCATCGTTGTTGGTGCTGAGTATTTCAGAAACTGTTGATCTACTGGATTTGCACATCATTCCTGCATGTTTAAATATAGGCTAGACTAGTGTGCTTCAACTTTGAAGTGAATTCTCTAAAAAATAGTTTACACATTTTGAACTTTAGAACAAATATAATTCATGTTTATTCTCTTTATGAAAATTAGCTTCTTCACTTGAGCAACGATATCCATTCTATTTGCCAAAGATGATGAA
This sequence comes from Spea bombifrons, assembly GCF_027358695.1. Lineage (NCBI taxonomy): Eukaryota > Metazoa > Chordata > Amphibia > Anura > Pelobatidae > Spea > Spea bombifrons. The sequence continues at coordinate 57,457,758 of NC_071090.1, forward strand.
CTGATGATCTGGAAGCAGATTCCTCGGTAGAGCCTATCAATATGTGATTTTAATTTTGAAAGAAGACTTTTTTCATTTAATGTGGACTTTTCATGCATAGTTAGCTCTTTTATGTGAATCTGTGAGTGGAATTGAAGCAACTTTTTGGCCATAATTTTCTGCAAATACTTGAAATCCCTGTTAACATTTTTTTTAAAAAAACTTCTGAGAATAAACATTGTGCTTCTACCATAAAGGTGACTTACAGTAGGGAAATTACTGTATTCTAAACTAGTCCAGCAAAGTTAAGAGAGGAACATTCAAACAAGTAGGACGTAGTCATACAAGCTTCAAAACCACAAAGGACCCTTCTTCAGCTATTACGTCTGCATAATTGATGTGACTCTACAACTTACACTATGAATGTTGACATCACAGGCTTTGTTGAACTGCTCTCTTGTGGATCATTACTGCAATATCCATTTTTGTGTTATGTACTAAAACTCAGTACTTTGTGCTTCTTATATGTATATGCTATGAACATTATTAATATTGCCCAATAAACATGCACACATATACACATCTTATAAAGTTCATTTTATGTGTTAAGTATCAGGAAGTGTTAGCAGATGCCCTTTTGAAAGTTGTGGTTTTCCCAATCAGTTGTCACAACACACATTCCAATCATAGCTGTTAGTTACTTGGAGCAACAAGTAACATAACAAGTAAAGCTGAGATTAAGTTGTATTTTTAATAGAATAGTATTCACTTTTTAAAAATAAAAAAATTATTTATCATAGAAAACGATGTTATGCCTTTATTTTAAAGCAAAAATGCAGGCAAAATTAATATTTTTTAAATGTGTTGTCACATATACAGCTGTCTTTGCTGCAGTATACTAATTGAATTAAGCTACTATATATTTATTTTAACTATATGCTTTTCTTAAATGTATTTTTGTCACACAATGTACATTTTGAATTATACTGTTACATTTTTATTTTAATAAATGTGTATGTTTTGTTCTGTTACTTAAAAAATTCAATTAACTTAATAAAATACATTTCAACAGAAATATATATTAATGTATTGCACAATTTTTAATATGGACTTTTTCATTTTATAATTCACCCCACATGAATGATAAGGCCAGTGTAGGCCAGTTATATCTAGGAAATAGTCAAAATGGGACCAAATACAAAGTGGTGGAGCTTAATTTAAGACATACCAACTTGCTTCCCATCACAGGTGAAGCAATTGTACTCTACCTCTCCTTCAAGTGGGTGTCAACATTGCCAGGGGCGTAACTAGAAACCATAGGGCCTTGGTGTGAAAAATTGTCCCGGGGCCTCCCAATTTCACAACTTGTGTGTGCCCTCTTTGCCCCTTGCCCCAACATACACTCTGGCACACATATGTAAACACACAGTTATACAAATTACACACACTTACTCATATTCACTAGCACACACATACACATTCATGCTAACACACACCCTATTTCACCCACCTACAGATCCATACTCATATTCACTAACACACACAAACACATCCATGCTCACACACACAAATAAATCCATGCCCAAACACACACAATTACACTTCCATGCTCACACACAATTACACATCCATGCTCACTCTCACACACACACAATTACACATCCATGCTCACACACACACACACACACACACACACACAAAAGATTAATCCAGTGACAGTCCAGTGTCAATATTGCAGATTAATCAACAGACAGTAGGTTGACCGCACCAGCCATGTTTTTCAGGACATGGCTGGTGCTATATTAATCTGCAATATTGACCCTGGACTGTTTCTGGATTAATCTTTCGTGTGTGTGTGTGTGAGCATGGATGTGTAATTGTGTGTGGGCAAACAGCCCTGGGACAAACTGGCAGGCAGCAGACAAAGGGTTAATCCAGAAGCAGTCCAGGTTCACAAAGGCAGGCAGCATGCAAAGTGTTAAGGCAGCCGGGCATCGGATCATATATCTGGAAATCATCAGAGAGAGGGTAATGCAGGCAGCACAGAAGACGCAGACTGACAGGTTTTAGAGTAGTCAGAATATCTGAGCGCCATTTGCGGGGAGTCTGGGACTTCACCATGATGCTACAGACACAGCATACTTGACTACAGGCCTGCCCTTTCCACCAAACCCAATGCCTTCTCCTCTCCGTGTTCACCGCCTTTCTGTGAGGATGCAATGGGCAACACATATGATGGACGAGTCATGTGCTATATATAATATTAATGCCAGTGGAATTTTGGAACTCTTCAGCTATGGAATCAGCAGAGCGCTTCTCGGCCTTTTGGCTAAGATCAAGTGTAGTACCCCTTTTGCCTGGGGGGAATACACTGATCCTCTGGCCTTAGGGCTGGGAAAGCAATGGAGCCTGAGGCGCTGATTTGCCCCAGTAGAAATGCTGGAGTCACCGTGTACGGTATTGCACGCCACTGCACACGGTGAGCGCACGACCTCACTGGCGGCCTTCCTGCACTACCTTTTCCCCTCGTACCATCAGGTTCTGGGGTTAAGATGATTTATTTTTTAACCTGGCAGGCCAGCAATGGTCTGTCCCTAAACAATTTTTCTTTAATTTGTACATCACTTCGTTTTCACGAGTGCCTATTAACCCCTTGACTGCTAACGATGGCATGGTGCCGTCGCTAGCAGTCCCAGTCAGGTGCTAACGACGGCACCATGCCGTCGCTAGCACTCTCCTACCTTGATGGGGGTCTGTGGACCCCCATCACCACCTACCCCGGCGATCTGCCCCTCATTTTGAAGGGCATCACTGGGACCACCCGATCCGGCCGGTGACGTCGCGCGTAATGACGCGATGACGTCACCGCGCAACTTTATTGAAAACTGACAATTGTCAGTTTTCACGGTATGGGGGCATGCTGCTTAGATGCCTGTATCTCAGGCATCTGAGCAGCTACAGACCCCCAACATATACCGTTGGAAAGGTAATCGCCTCACCTTTCCAACGGTATAATGCTTGTAAAAAAAAGAATAAAAAATATTATGTTAAAAAAATAAAAATGTACAAAAAAAGTAAAAAAAATGATTTGGGGGTCTCTAAAGGCAGATAAATAAAGATCAAAATTGCCTAGAGACCCCCAAATTAAATTATCTAAATATAAACTGGTTTAACTTTAAAAAAAAAAAAAAAGTTTAAGTATTCTAGCTAAATGATCACTGTGGTAGCCAATGTTACCACAGTGATCATACAGCTATAAAAAGTCACATTCCCTTTTTAAAAATGGCCGATACTAAATTTTAACCCCATGATCCCTTTGATCATGGGGTTAAATTTAGCCAATGGTAGAGGAAGGCAATTTTTGAAATCCAGATGAACTGCAAAAATCAGCCGTATAGCCTGTAGTACGTAAGTTAACCATGTCATCCCTGGAGCCCCTTGCATTTTTACTGCAAAACTTATTTTTGCTGTAAAAGTGATTTTTTTCTCCCTTTACGATCATCTCTTTGGGATTGTAAGGGGAAAGAATGGTATGTGTGCTTCTGCGAGTGAATGTATGGAAAGTATGGTGTGTGCTTCTGCGAGTGAATGGAGATATGAAAAGCGTGTGAATGGTCAGTAATTAGGGTTGAAGCCTTGACGTGGCATTACTGCTCACGTAAGAAGTTAAATTATGGCACATAAAGTACATATTTTCAAAAACTACACCCCTCGGCGCATCAAATGAGGGGCTGCGTGTGTTTCTAGGACAAACCTGGAGTGCGCAAGACACAAATGAACATGTCGCTATGGTTAGAAAAAAACATATTTTCTAGCCAAAGCGACATATTCCATCATTATCTGTGAACTTAACTTTTGTCCTAGAAATACATGTAACCCCTCATTTGAAGCTCCAAGGGGTGTAGTTTCTTGAAATGTGTACTTTATGTACCCTAATTTAACTTCCCAGATGTCTAGACCACTTTAACTTCAGAAATGGCAGATTGGAGAATCTTGTTAAAAAATTGTCTTAAAACATTTAGGGCTGATGCCTGCAATTAGACAGCTCTAGACAGCTGGGAAGTTAAATTATGGTACATAAAGTATATATTTTCAGAAACTACACCCCTTGGCGCATCAAATGAGGGGCTGCATGTGTTTCTAGGACAAACCTGGAGTGCGGAAGACATAAATGAACTTGTCGCTTTTAATTTTATTTATTTTTATTTTTATTTGTGTGATATTCACTTATTTGTTGTGCAAGTCAGATTTGTGATACAAATACAAATAAGACCTCATTTGCTGCGGCTGGGGTTGTAGTTTCTAAAAATATATAGTTTTGTTGGCGTATTTTAACATCCCGGGCAGCTAGAGCTGTTTAATTGACGCAGCCATGCATTAAATTTAAAGATTATTTTTGTGATAGTCTAATAAATTGAACTTTTAGCAATAAAATATTAGAAAAACACAGTCTACTGTTCTCAATGTCTGTTAATTTTAGACTGGTTACCTACTACAAATATTTAGCAACACAGGTTTTGATATTAGAGTTTAGAAAAATAACATTACAAACTAGTTTTTATTGAGTTGGAAGTGAAAAATTACACTTTTTCCCATTTTTGGTTGTATTTTGCAAATCTAATGAGACATACACATATAAAAATGGTATATTTGGAATCTGCTGGGTGTGCTGAAAAAAACAATATATGGTTTGTATAGTTTATTCCCAAGAAATTTACTTGAAACACGTTTAAACGTGAGATGCACCAAAATGCCGAAAACTATCTTAGCACCAGGGTGTGAAATGGCTTAGCAGCCAAGGGGTTAATTTCCCCTTATCTGATTTCACGGCTTTTTGAATTCACGGCGAGGCCCTCACTATGATTTGGCACACGTTTTTGTCACCGTTGTTTTGGACACTGTTTTCTTTTTAGAGGCAGTGAAGCCTGGACTTTGATTAGAGCTATTGGGGTACACTTTTTTCTTCCACTATTCAATAATACCACAGTTTGTTACAGTTGATCGTGGAACTTATTGCAAAGGTGGCATCCTAATCACAGTACGACCCTTGAATTAATTGAGCTCTGCAGGACAACCCATTTTTTTCACAGATGTTTGTAAATGCAGGCTGCATGGCTAGGTGTTTGATTTTGTACACCTGTGGCAGTGGGTCTGATTGAAACACCTGAATTTAATAATTAAAAAGTAGTGTCCCAATACTTTTGTCTATACAGTGTACCACATGTGTTTGGTAATGTTAACATTACTAATCTATGAGAGACTACCAATTTATGAGTGATTTTAAGATGCACAGGAAAACTAAAAATGTGCAGCTTTTAATTTAAAAATAACACCAACAAACTATATATTCTCTAAAGGCACAAAAAACCCACTGCAATCGTAAATCCTGCTTCTCCTGAGCACATAGATATGACATATGTGTGGTATGTCAGGGGTCCACTTATATTTTCAGGGCACATCCAGCATTATAAAACAATGCCCTAACATTCTTATCTTCAGTCCAGTGAAGAAAGCCATCTAAACAATACAAAAATGATACAGAAAAAATAATGCTGTGCAAATAAATAAATTGTGAAAAAAAAGATGAAATGACTACTGGTTGCAAAGGAGAAAATACTTTTGTACACCAGTACCCCTAAATGGAAGTAGCGTTGCAGCTTCCATTAATTTTAATGGGCCCAATTTAAGTCAATGGAGCCCACTGGAGTCAAAGGAGAATGTATTTCTTTTTTGGAAAATAGTCTTATTATTTATATAACATTTTAAAACACTTTATTTATCTGTGTTGCTGAGGAAGTAGGTGTCTTGCAAGTTTTGGGCAAGGTTTCCATTCAACTTGCATGCTCTTCTTTAAACTTGCAAAATGTAAGGTTGCAGGCATACAACTTCAGTTGAGTCTGGTCAGTCAAGTTAACCCTAAAACACTCAACAGTGAATAGGCACAGTTATTTCAGTGTTTAAGTCATCCTTTTGAGCTTTGAAGTTAGGATGAGTATCGTCTAAACATACATTAAAGAAATGAAAACAGATTTCTATTTCACCACCAGATGTCCTCACAGCACTTTTAAGTCATTATTCTTAAACAAGACCTAAAGATATTAAAGTGTACCTATCTCCAACACAGTCCTTGGCATTGTTACAATATGACCCCATACATGTAAAGATGACTGCTGCAACTGCCATAAGGGTGGATTCACATCTAGGGATTGTCAAAATTTCCCTCTAAAATAAGATACAATTTGTCAAACAAAAACTTGCAGTTTTTCCATTCTTCTTATATAGCACACAAACTTTCATGTAATACATTTATAGTTAAGAAAGTATATCCAATTAGAGCAGGGGCGGGCTGCCCTTGGGGGCAGGAGGGCAATTGCCCTCAGGCTACACCAAAATTCTTAAAAAAGAGCTGTTCTGGACTGGCCTGCTTATGGAGACAGGAACTTGACAGGGGTTACGTAACTCAAGGTTACGTGACACCATGGTAAGGGTGCAGCTGCTCACATAGTGTATGCAAGCAGCTAGGAAGAAGACTCCAGGGTGGGAAAAGGATTATGGGAAAGCGGAGAAAGGAATGAGTGAGAGGGACGGTGAGGAATAGAGAGAGTAAGAGGGTAATTAAGGAGTAAGGGAGGTAGTGAGAGAGAGTAAGGAGTTAGGGGGGATATGTATATATGTTATAGTGTGCGTGGTGTGAGAGTGTGTGTGTGTATGAATGTGTGATAGGTTGAGTATGTATACCTATATTTTAGAGAGTGTGTGTTACAGGGTGTTAATATGAGTGTGTATGTGTAAGTGTGTGTGTTGGCACGAGTGTGTGTGCATATGTGTTAGGAGGAGTGTGTGTTAACATTAGTGTGTTTGTGTGTTAGGAATGTGTGCTAGCATGAGTTCTTGTGTGTAAGTGTGCATTAGAGTGTGTCTTAGTGTAAGCATGTGTAGCATGTGTGTGTAAGTTTATATTAGTGTAAGGGAGTGTGTGTAAATATGTCTGTCAGTGCGTGCCAGCCCTTCCCTGAATAAGAGGAATCACGTATGTGCATATTGGAAGTAAGCATTTAAATATGAGTAATGCAAATGGACCATTTCCTAGAACATAACTGTATAAACTATATAAACTGTTCACGCAGTCATTTTAGCATTATAAGTTTTATAATTGTGTTAATGATAATTATCTATATCTGAAATTTACCGCCACTTGCCATGAAAATATTTTTTTGGGGATTTGGTTATTTATGTTGATCCCTGTACTAGACACATCTTGTCCAAGACATTTCATAAGGAAATTGTATGAAACACATTTTTGCATACTCATAGTTGCCATCCTTTGCACACTATTCGCAGGATATGCCCATAGCACAATTCACTAAACTCAAAAGAAGTTGTTCTACTGAAAGGGATTTTTTTTAAAAAATAATTTATTGATTTTTTTATATATAAAAACACATATCAAAAACATACAAAGTATATGAAGAATTTAAACAACGATTTCATTAATAACAAGAGTTACAACTCTTACTTATGCAAAACCATTACAATTAAGGAATTTAAATGAACCACTCAGGTCCACTTCAAATAGATCTAAATTAATATCCTTAAACAGTAATGAATCATATATGAATCATCCTTCATAATACTCTACATTCATACACAGATACACACCAGGACGCAAACAATCAAGGGTGGCGGTGGGAAGGAAAGGTGAAAAGTTAAGTATCGGTAACTATAATGTACTCCGAAGACACTATACCCATTGGGGTCTTTTGGGATTTTGAGGAACATTCTACAAACTTACTTCAATTCACTTTAAAAGGGGATACTCTAAACAAAATGTGGAACAAGGCTTTTATAGGGTGAAGAATAATCTCCCTTGACATAAAAATCTTAAAGCAAATGATACAGGCATTTCACTTACCATGACTTACAGCCTTTAGTTTAATGCAATAAATGTCATTATTCATAGACATATTAAAGTTCTATATTCAGATGTTAAGTTACAACAAGGTATGTCCCAATGGGTTACATTTGTCTCCCATAGAGCAAAATCTATAGATGATCTTATTTCTCCTAACGTGGTTCTAAAACATAATAATGCTAATGAGGGTTGGTTAAATAACAAAGGCATGTTCAGGGGTGGATACAAAAGTTGTAAGTGTTGCCAATTTGTTAGAACTGAAAATAACTTTGTTTATTGCACTACAAACAAGTGGTTTGTTACACGTGATTATGTTAATTGTTCTTTAAGGTTCACAATTTATTTAGTTCAGTGTTTAAAATGCAAAGCCCAATATGTTGGTCATATGACAAGAGAATTAAAAATAAGAATAAGGGAACATCTAACACACATTATATATATATATATATATATATATATATATATATACACACACATACATATACACACACATTCACTGGCCACTTTATTAGGTACACCGGTTCAATTGCCAATCACATGGCACCAACACAGTGCATTTAGGCATGTAGACGTTGTCAAGACAATTTGCTGAAGCATCAGAATGAGGAAGACAGGGGATTTAAGTGACTTTGAACGTGGCATGGTTGTTGTTGCCAGACGGGCTGGTCTGAGTATTTCGGAAACTGCTGATCCACTGGGATTTTCATGCACAACCATCTCTAGGGTTTACAGAGAATGGTCCGAAAAAGTGAAAATATCCAGTTAGCGGCAGTTGTGTGGACGAAAATACCTTGTTGAGGTCAGAGTCAATGGGCAGACTGGTGCGAGATAACAGAAAGGCAACAGTAACTCAAATAAACCACTCGTTACAACCAAGGTATGCACAATACCATCTCTGAATACACTACACATGGAACCTTGAAGCAGATGGGCTACAGCAACAGAAGACCCCACCGGGTGCCACCCTTGTCAGCTAAAAGTAGGAAACTGAGGCTACACTTCACACAAGCTAACCATAGCATGGATCCATCCTGCCTTGCATCAACAGTTCAGGCTGGTGGTGGTTGTGTAATGGTGTGGGGGGCATTTTCTTGGCACACTTTGGGCCCCTTAGGACCACCATAGGTTGTCAAGTAAACGCAACAACCTACCTGAGTATTGTTGCTGACCATGTCGTTCCCTTTATGACCACAGTGTTCCCATATGGCTATTTCCAGCAGGATAATGCACCATGTCACAAAGCTCACATCATCTACAACTGGTTTCTTGAACATGACAATGAGGTCACTGTACTCCAATGGCCTCCACTGTCACCAGATCTCAATCCAATAGAACACCTTTGGGATGTGGTGGAACGCAAGATTCGCATTACGCATGTGCAGCCAACAAATCTGCAGCAACTGCGTGAGACCATCGTGTCCATATGGACCAAAATCTCTGAGAAAGTGTGCCACGAAGAATGAAGGCAGTTCTGAAGGCAAAAGGGGGTCCAACCCGGAACTAGCAAGGTGTACCTAATAAAGGGGCCAGTGAGTGTGTATATATATATATATATATATATATATATATATATATAGTAATATTGTTGATCCAATGTACACAATAAAAAGAGAATAAATGGTCAAACTCACAAGGACAGCTCCAGCTATAAATGTGGAGACAGGCGTAGAGGTGTTTAAGGGAAGATCTTTTCCCGCTTCAATCCAGCGTTAATCAAATTATATAAAATCATACAATAGACAGCCAACTGGATTCTGAAGAGAGCTCTCCTGAGCCAACCGAAATACCGCTGATAGCCTTTCTTGTGTATTTTGGACGCACGCCAACTTCAGAAACTTTCAATCTTCAGAATGACCACACCTCCTTGCGTGCAACAGTGAACTATGGTGTGCTCAAACAAATAATTCTAACCAACACATTTCATCCCTTGGGACTTCCTCAGGGCAGTAACGAATAGGGAATGTCCATAGTATTTTTTTTAGTCTCTCAACCCAGCCTTATTAACCCATTAGCAGCTGGTATTTGTTTCTCAATATACAATAAATGGAACAATACCTATAGAAACCCAGTTCTTAAATACTGAGTGAAGCCTAATTACTGCTTACAAATAAAAAGCAAAGCCATAAATAGGTTGAGAGTGGAAAAGAATATGTCAGGGAAAGAGGAGAGTGAACCGTAGACCTGGGGAATCAATGCTACATCTGAAGAGTTACACAGTATGCTGATCTCTATTTCATAAAAAAGTAATCTTAACCCCTTGAAACCTTCATGACGTTCCATAAGTCATAAGGTGTAGAAGGGATTCAAGTGAACTGACCTGACTGACGACGTTTGTTGATTCAGCACAATAGTTTCCATGCTCATAGGAAAGACAGACTTTAATGTATGTCTCTTGAAGTTCACATCAAAAGGCAAAATTGGGAAAAATATTATTGGTCTAAACCACTACCTTCTGTTTGTAAATAATGTATTATCTGTGAAAGCAGTAGTTTTTAAACAATGTCTCTGTGATAGTATCTATAAAATAAACCTGCAGCATTGTTTGGTGTGAGTCTTTTGATGTTTGTAAATTAGTCTTTGTTAACATGTGATGTCATTTGTTACATCTCTGTTATGTCCTTGTTACCATAGCTCTGTCTATTCCCAGGGTGACCACATTTTTATTCTGCCATTCAGGGACACATTATGAAGCACACACAGGTATATATATATATATATATATATATATATATATATATATATATATATGCGTTAGACATGCATTTTTAACTATATCATGTACTTATCTCTTTGAAGTAAAGACCCTGATTGAAATATGATCTCAAAATAACATCTGAACTGGCAGTTAGTTTTCATTTTTTAATATTAGACCCTGCTGCCGATACATATTAATATTAGCCCTTGCTGCCAGTGCCGATATATATAAATATTAGACCCTGCTGCCGATAAAAATAAATATTAGACCCTGCTGCAGATGCCGATATATATATAAATATTAGACCCTGCTGCCAATATATAAAAATAATAGACCCTGCTGACAATATACAGTATATATAAATATTAGACCCTGCTGACAATATATATATAAATGTTGCCATGACTGTAAAACATTTTTACAGTCACTCACTAATTCACACTTTCATTCACATTATTCAGTCACACAATAATTTATTCTTTCACTCTTTCACACAAATTATTTACACATATTCATTAATGCATTCTCACAAATTCATTAATTCATACTCTCACTCATTTAGACAATTGATTCATCCACACATTCATTTTCTCACGCATTCACACAATCCTTTCACACATTCATTCATTCTCTCACTCATTCTCACTCTTTATTTCAATATTCTTACCACCCCCTTTCTCGCTATCTCCCCCCTCCCCCTTTCACTATCTACCCCCTCCCCCTTTCACTATCTACCCCCTCTCCCTCCCTTCTCACTATCTACCCCTTCCCCCTTTTCACCATCAATGCATGTTGTGCAATGTACCCTTTTGTCTACTTTACAGTTACAACCAGTATACAGACTGTAAAAATAATGCAAAACTTTGAAACAGCAATGTATACTTTCTAATATTGGCCCTATAATTGGCTGAAAGATAGAGTAATTCTACACAAATAAGGTATTTACAAACTTATGACACACAAACACACGCATATATATATATTTAAAAGTGGTATGAAATGCCCCACGTGTGCTTGAAAAAATAATGTATAATTTATGTAGATTAACAAAAAAGAAAAAGTGGAATCATGGTTCAACAAAATAACTTAAAATACTAAAAAAAGGGAAGTTTTTTGGTATTAAATACAGTGGTAGTGATTGTAAAGAAGACATCAGAGCTTTAATAGCAGATTATATAAGAGTGAAAATGCAATTTTAGCATCCAAGGGATAGGTGTATAGATTTTAATTTCCTTACAAAAGGTTGGAAATTCCGTCCTCAGCCTTCATTCTTTTGTTACATAATTCCTTTTCCAGAGTTACTGCAGATTGCCATGTGAACACTGGGTGGCAGTGTTTAATTTGTTCTAATTCAGGGCTATTTTTGTGAATTATGAATTTTCTCCAGTACCAGAAGAGCAGAATTTCATCATCAATCTGCTGACACTTGAAATACTGTGAATTAATGTCCTTGCAAGATTTTCCATGCTGCTTTGTGATAGATTACAAATTAATTTCCAGCAAGCCTTGACTAGAAATTGTGATTGTTATATTAAAATGAAATGTTAATTTTCCAATATTTCTTGAAGCTATTTTCATATCAAGTACTGAATTAATAAGCTGCAGGTGTGCAGATCACATAATATATGTGTTAATATTATTGTCAATTGTGTATATTGACATGTTTTATGTTATTGTTAATTTTCAATCTTCTCCTATTGTACTAGTGCTAAACAATATGCTGGTGCTCTTTAAATAAAATGTAATGTAAAATATATTATGATTCTCTTCCTGGAACAAATGTAAAACTCTAATTGACTCACAATACTGAGAAGAAGCATAAGCAATAAAAGAACAGATGACCAAGAGAATAAATTACACGTTAGCTTTTCTTAATTAAACTTATTGAATAAGATTCTGGCTGTTATTAACACACTTTTTTAAGTAATAGGTTAACTTGCAAATTGCTGGTATATCTTAATGTGGACTCATTTACTTGTTAGAAGACAATACATTATTAAGGCATGAATGCTGCAGAATCAAAATTTAAATTAATCACATCTCAGCTTTGATTATTTGTTTAGAAAAACATTACAATACAGACATATGCATTAAAAAGTAATTATTTCCTATCATAAATGTAGACTATAATAATCAAAATTATATATTTTATGAGGTTTGATAAATTATGTCTACTCCCACAAATGTTCTGGGTATGGAAAAAAAATTTTCAGAGAATTTCAGTGCGTTTCATTTTTTCTTTGGTTGTTATTATTATTATTAGTAGTATTGTTTGCTGTACTGATTTGTATAACATCATCCTATTCTGCAGCAACAGGACTTTATATTGAAAAAGCTAGTGTTAGAAGCTGAAGCTTTTGTGAAACGGCAGTGGTTCTAAATGATGTATATATCATCACATGCTTTTGTTTGTAATGTCATTTCAATGTTTTCCAGTCACATGCATGGCATAGGCTTTTTTGAAGGTATCACTAACTGAACAGAATATATGGTGTTGTCTATGAGGGTCCCTCCTGACCACATAAGCTAGATGCATGTGGGTGAAGGCTGTACAAGTCCAAAGGACTACTTTAGAACAAACTTTGTGTCTTTTATCTTGTTGAAGTGTGGGAGAGTGGGATTCCCACAGAGTGTTGTAGCACATGTACACTTTTACCTATTGTTTTTTCAATTTCAAGTCCCACCATTGGCAGATCCAGATCATCTTGGGAGACTAACACACACCCATACACTCACACTAACACACCTGCATACACAGAACCTTACACTAAAATGCACAGACACTCACAGTAACAAATCTAGGCACTCACACTAACACACTCCCAGACACTAACATGCATGCTAACATACCCAGACACCCCCACACACACTTTAACACAATCAGACCCACACAAATGCCAGACAAACACACACATCTCGCCATACACACATATAGACACACACATTCATGCTTGTCACACACTCTCCCATATAGCCACGAAGCACAAAGACTGCTCCTTTTTTGCCCTCACTTGAACTCGGGGCAAAATGAAGGCTCTTTAGGTGACGCCCTCCCTCCTGATTGGAGAATCAGAGAGATCAATTCACAGCAAGTGAATTGATTGTCCCTTCATTGTTTGATAACAAAGGAGCACCCTGCCTGTACAGACTCCTGGAGCCTCCCCAGGCCAAATTTTGGCTTTAGTGGTTAAAGGTCAGTACGAGCAACTCTATTGGACACTGGCAGGAAGCTCCCTTGGATGCTGCAGTCGTCATATGAACTTAAAACTTCATGGTCCCCCCAATGCATGGATGAATTCTGCAGAATGCCTCTTTATGCATATGTCATGTTGCCTTACATGTCTGACGTATAATAACACCTGCTTAGAAAACATTCTTAAAAATACAAAACAAACAAACAAAAACCCAGCCTCTTAATTTGGGTCATGTATAAGGGTATTCCGAATTGCATCCAAGAGTTTTGACTGCTCCTATATATCACATGCAAACAAACACATGTAACCTGCTGGCACAATGGTTTCTTGAATCTTGCAGTGACAGCTGCCAATACAAAGTGAGTGATGGAAAATCAGTACAATGCAAAGCAAGATGTTATTAGAAAAGTCAGCTTTTTTTAAGTGACATTATTGTGCACGCATATTTATAGGCTTCTAGCTCCATATGTATTTTTTATGTCCACACCATTAATAAATCCCCCTCCACCATAATGCATTTTAGGGCTGTTCCTGACTCAAAATTAAAAAAGTGAAGCACCCTAAAAAACATGTGCTCGTCTTAAGAGACTAGAACTCTACCTTGCCTCATGGCTATAAAAAAACATTAATTTTACTGCATAACTGGTATCTTAATTAATTTTATAATCAAATTTTTTTGCTAAAGTCACACATTTGTCCTGCTAATGCAAAATATATTAAGGAGATCTGCATTGATCTACAGTACTTACAACATCTTAAAAATTTTATAAACATGTAAATGTTTAAAAAATGAGATCAATAGTATTACCTAGTGTTGTCAGATATTCATTGCTAGTCTGATAAAGATTAGTATTAATAAGAAAAGGAGCATAAGCAATTCATCCACTGGATGGATATTTCTCTTTTTTTGGCTGCCTCATCTTCACTCCCAGACATTGACTGTACTGAGTTTCCAGACAGAAAAACCAGACAGAGTCATTTATCAACACTGCTCTAATCTGTCTGATTTTATTAGATATTACATTTTAGCAGCACAATATAAAAGTTAGACATATTCCTTAGCAGAACAATACGAGAGGGAAATATTAAAAATAAAAAGATAGTGAAAAATGGCAAGAGATTTGTCTTACAAGGTTTATTGCTATGCTGCATGAATGTGTATTAACCTGCACAGTACTGGATAATATGCTATTTGTTATCTGCTGCAGATGGGATTTCCATCCCTAAGCAAATTCAAGGGAAAATGTAGTTTTATTCACAAACCCAATGTTAATCTCAAAAATCAATCCTACTTAACCATGTTAACGCTAACGCACTGGTTCCTATAAATAGGGTTAAAATTAGGATGGCTTTGTTAAGATGCTCTTAGATAATGAACTTTAAAGTAAAGTGTAATACAGCATTTACTCGATTATAAGACGACCCCCCAAAATCTGAATATTAATTTATGAAAAAAAGAAAAAGCCTGAATATAAGACAACCCTATAGGAAAAAAGTTTTACCAGTAAATGCTAATTCATGTAAACTATGTGAACATTTTTTTTAATAAAGCTATGATTGAGAAAAATATTTAGTTTTTATTTCCTTTTTTTTTTCAACCTGCCCCCCCAGTTATGCACATCTGCCCCCTAGCTTGCCACTCTGCCCCAGAAATGCCTTATACCCCCTATATGCCACTGTGCCCCATGATATGCCTTTTGACCCCCTATGTGCCACTCTGCCTCCAGAATTGCCTTATACCCCTATATGCCACTCTGACATTTAGGGGATTAAAGGGCATATTATGGGGCAGAGTGGCATATAGGGAGATATAAGGCATTTCAGCAGAGTGGTGTATAGAGGGTTAAAAGGCATTTCACAGAGCACTCTGCCTCCAGAAATGCCTTATGCCCCCCATTTAACACTCCCCCTCCCTCCTCCAAACTTAGCGGAGCTTCTGAGTCCACGGTGCTTAGTCCAGGCAGCGTGTAGAGCTCTACGCGATTCGCGTAGACAACTGCTGCAGCCGGGAGGAGGTGCGGTTGGCAGCGGAGGTTGTCTGCGTCCATCGCGCAGACCTTCTGGGAAAAAACTTGTCTTATAATCGAGCAAATACGGTAATTCTTGGTGTCAGAATGCACGTTCGTAGTAAAGCATGCTGTAAGAGTCCTCGATATCTACAATAGAACATTGTTACATGTCTGAATCAAACATATGCTTGCAACATTTTGTGTCTGCTTCAAAGATACTCCTACTTGGTGGCACATCCCTAGCAAAGCAGGAAAGGGCTGGCCCATATTTGTGCAAACTTGTTTTTTAACAAAAAAATAAAATCTTAACCAAAACAGCAACTTAAAGGTGTAAAGAGAGGTGTAAAGATGAGGAAAGGAAAACAAATCTCAGGGGTAGACCTTAAGCTACTTCTGCTGGAATGCTTATCCACAAATCCACCAACCCCTCAGTAAAGTAAACCTTCCTTGCATTATGTAAGAATTCATTACATTAAAAACTGTACAAATTAAATGGGTAAAGGAGTTAGAGAAATGATGTAATAAGTAATAGTAAGGGAGTTAGGAAGTATGTATGTATGGAAGTAAAGGGATATCGCTATCCAGTACCCAAATAACCAGGCAAGACTAGTCTTTAGGTACAACAAGAGGAGAACTGATTTATTTTATTATTTTAGACACAGACGGCTGGATATATCCAGCAAAACACACATTAACATAAAAGAAGATATTGGGATGCAAACCGCCCCCTTAATCTGCATCTGCAGGATACAGACGCCACTAAAATAAGGAATACACAATGTCTTGATTAGATTATCCCCCAGACCTTAGTGTGCTGTGTGTAAACAGTTAGGAAATAATAAAATACATTTTTATTAATAACACACAAAAGGATAACATGGCACTCTTTAAAAGGACCCATAGTCTGTAGTAAGGAGGATGGCACTCAGTCCCCTCCAGGAGCCCATGGCACGGAGGCTTCCATGACAGTTCTATTTTGCAATTATGATAATATGAGCAGAACTTGACATTTCTATCTAGAATAGCAGTAATATTTTCGAAAAAGCAATGGCTGATGTGATTGATCTGTTGTCAAAAAATTGGATGGAAGGAAACACAAAAGTACTAACCCTTATCCAGACTGTCTCAGAAGTACAGAACAAATCATTACAGATAAAATGGGCACTGAACCGATATTCAAATGAAATAAGATATTAATAAGTATTAAAGCTATAGGCTGAAAAAAATACATTGCTATTTTTGTGTATAGGTGAGAAAGGGAAGCAATGGCAAACCCTTTTGTATATATATACACCGTATTTGCTCGATTATAAGACGACCCCCCAAATCTGAATATTAATTTAGGAAAAAAAGAAAAAGCCTTAATATAAGACGACCCTATAGGAAAAAAGTTTTACCAGTAAATGTTAATTCATGTAAACGATTTTTTTAAATAAAAGCTATGATTGAGAAAAATATTTTGGTTTTATTTCCTTCTATTTTCCAACCTGCCCCCTAGCTATGCACATCTGCCCCAGAAATGCCTTATACCCCCTATATGCCACTGTGCCCCATGATATGCCTTTTAACCCTATATGCCACTGTGCCCCATGATATGCCTTTTGACTCCCTATGTGCCACTCTGCCTCCAGAAATGCCTTATACCCCTAAATGCCACTTTGGCATTAAGGGGGTTAAAAGGCATATTATGGGGCAGAGTGGCATAGGGAGGCTTAAGGCATTTCTGGAGGCAGAGTGGCATTAAGGGGGTTAAAAGGCATTTCATAGAACACTGCCTCCAGAAATGCCTTATGCCCCCCATTTAACACTCCCCTGCCCCCCCCCCAAATTTACCGGTGCTTCTGACTCCCCTGTCATGCAGCCGGGGCAGCGTGTAGATGTCTACGCGATTCGCGTAGACAACTTACGCTGCAGCCGGAAGGAGTTGTGGCTAGCAGCGGGGGTTGTCTGCGTCCATCGCGCAGACCTTCCCCGACTGTCAGAGAGAATGCGTCACCGGTGCGGGGAACTCTGATCTCTGACAACCAGGGAAGGTCTGCGCGATGGATGCAGACAACCCCTGCTGCTAGCCACAACTCCTTCCGGCTGCAGCGTAAGTTGTCTACGCGAATAGCTCCGGCTGCACACTGGGGACTCAGAAGCACCGGTAAGTGGGACGGGGGGGACAGGGGGATCTGAATCTTAGTTGTCTCATAGTCAGACCTATTTGAGGTCTGATTATAAGACGACCCCGATTATAAGACGAGGGGTATTTTTCAGAGCATTTGCTCTGAAAAAAACCTCGTCTTATAATCGAGCAAATACGGTATATATATATTGTAAAAAGGAAGGCATGATTGACAACCAACATTACAGTAAGATTCATAAAATACAGACACGTTTTTATATTTATAACATTTGGCGAGCCAGGTAATTATTTTTTACCACTTTTTGCTCACTTGCAAGGGGGGGCAATCCAGTTTTCTCCAGATACAAGTGAGCTAAAAGGGACAAAATAATCGAACCGATTTTGTTTTATTTGCTGGAAGCGTTTTCTGCAATACGTCTCGGGCCAAGACGTGAGAGATCCTAAGAGGCAACCAGAGTGAGACGCAATTAGTAAGCTGGACATCATTTCTGGAGGATCACGTTTTATCCAGACCGAGGATTCAAAGTGGGGTGCACACCATTTGATTGCCTGCAGTCTGAAGACACAAGTCGTGTGAGTAAATTATAATTTGTTTTTTGATATATAAGAATGGAAATTGTAGCACAGTATGCGGAAGCTAGCACTTTTGACCCATTAATGATGGAAAATGAAAATGAATTTAAACAAATGCATAGCTTATGGTTGCAATGTGAGAAAGAGAATTGCAGAGTAGACAATAAGAAGTGGTACCTGAATAAAGATAGACTGAAAATCCAGAACTGTATGAAGTTGCTGAAGTTATTGAGGAATCAGTTGAACCGTCTACTTGTGGGGCACACGCCTGTGGCCTCCATAATAAACAACACAAGTAAATATAGTGATTGTCCAACCTGTGGATTAAATGGAGATTATGTAACCACATTAGAGGACAATTACGAAGCGAGAGGAGAGTTGATATCATCCCTTAGGACATGTTTAGCCACGCAAACCCCAGTTGCTGTATGCAGCCAGGGGGAAACATGTGGAGAAGAAGAAGAGGCACAAAGTATTGTAGAGAATGAGAACCCAGGAACAAACATAGGAAACCGTATACTGGATGAGCTAGATAATGGTGGTATCCCTGTATTAACCCCTCTTGTAACAAAGCCAGCAATACCACATTTTATGGACCCTTTATCTGTTTCACCTAGTGTTAAAAGCAGGATATCTGCCACCCTGCAAACTGCTAAAATTCTACAGCAGCAGGATAGAGATAAGGCGATGAAACAGCTGATGAAGTTAAAGCCCCTCTTTACCCCATATGACTGCAAAACAGATGTCCTTTCAAACATGTCCAATTTCGAGTCAGCAGTTAAACAATATATGCTCTCTCCTAAAGAGGCATGTATGATGCTTAAAATGTGGGTCCCAAGCAGCATTGCATGTAGATTGAATCCACCCATAAATGGCCCTATTAATCGAGACCGAGATTGGTTTAAAGATGATAAATGGAGTACAGAGGGAGACAGACTTAGAGCTGTCTCCAAATTTGTAACAGGAGACAGAGATTTAGATAGTCATTCACTTGCTGAGATGAAGGTGAATTTACAAGATGATCCGTGGGTTTTTGCTTCCAAATTTGAGCAAGTCTATCGGCTAACCCACCGCATTCCACCAGATCAAACTCCTCCTGATCTACTGCAATACCTAGTAAAAAAATTCACTTACTTAGACCCCGGAGTGCAAATGATGGCAGAGGAAAAAGATACTTTGGAAGGGGTATTGAACATCATAGGGAAGGCCAGGCAGAATTTAATGAGGAAAGGAGTCATAGGACAGCGTAAGGTTGCGATTGTAACTACCAATGAAGGGAAGCAATCTCTACCTGAGATTCCCTTCAGAGGTATTTGTTATTATTGCAATAAACCTGGTCATAGACAGAAAGAATGTTGGAAGGCCAAGAGAGACCAAAGGGTGACTGAGGGATGGCATGTTAGTCCATCCCCCTCTTGGTCTGTCAAAGAAAGTGATCAAAGAGGATCTGTAAAGATGAAAAGAAATAACAGTCCTGAAAAGGCAGATCAGGAACATCATTCTAACCCTCTGCCTAGGACCAATCTGTATGGTCCGGTGCGGGAGGCTCTGAGAATGATGGCAGTACAGGGAGTGTTTACTAATGAGCACAAACTGAAACCGGGGGACGAGGCTCCTCTAATTTTAATTTCAGATTGACTAGCACTGGACGATATGGTTCCTATTTGTAAAACATTTAGGGACCATTCTGGACGTCCATATGTGCATGGTATTATGGCAGGACATCACACTAAGATTCTGATTGATACAGGAGCTTCAGTGACATTAACCGATCTACCATTAAGTCCTCCTTCTGGGGCAAAAAAGACATTTCTTGTAGGACTTGGTGGCTCCCAGTCTCAGGCATTTCTTATTCCACAAGTGACCTTGACTGTAAGTGCTCAGTGGAGTAAGGAAATACCAATCTGGCAAAGTAAGAACACTGAAGGTACTATACTGGGTGCAGATGTAATGAGAACAGAAGGAATGCTGGTAGACCTTTGCAATAATGTTTTGTGGAGAGATATGCAAAACCTGTGTTCTCTATTAAGAATACAGCAGAGATTTCATATACCATATCATCCCCAGTCATCCGGTATAGTGGAAAGAAGGAATCGTACTCTGAAGTCCAGGTTATCTAAAATGCTGGTACAATATTGCAAATCATGGGTTAACCATCTCCCAGCAGTACTCATGGCTATCAGAGCTACACCCTCTAATGCCACTAGATGCTCTCCATATGAATTAATGACAGGGAGAAAAATGGCACTAGGCCATCCAGGTGAACCACAACTTTCAACTCCACTGAGAGAATCTGTGACTAGAGACCAGTATCTCTCCCAAATTCAAGAGCAATTAAACTCATTGCTTCACTTTGCTGCCTCCAATATGTCCCCAACAGATTGTAAAATTTTATCCACACCTCAAACTCTGTTTGAGAAGGGGGGATTGGTAATGATTAAAAATTTTCAGAAAAATTCTCCCTGGGATGCAAATTGGGAAGGGCCCTATGTAATTCGAGACACACTGGGCACAACAGTTCTACATGTACAGAGGTCTAACGCCAAAAAGGCCAGAAGGCAGCCTGGATATAAGTGGGTGCATGTAGATCAGTGTAAATTATATAAAGGGACTTGTGCTCCAGATACAGAGTTAACTGCTAAGGATTGATGCTTCTGCTTGATCTTTTTAGGTGCCCGAAGTATGACAACGTGAAATAATATTCTAAGAAGAATGAAGCTCAACATCTTTCCGGTCATGTTGCATTTCCTTAAACAATTCAGGACATGTGAATCCGATAATAATTCCCTATTGGAACTGAATGCAATTCCATCCACTCAGCAACATAATGGAAGTTATACAGATACCAAAAATGAATCTTCCAATACTTGAACTTAACACAAACTCATTTGTCCAACATCCTGAAGGCAATTATACTGGAAACAGCTCTTGGACTGATCTAGGCATCACTCCGCCCTCTCAGGACCGCAGAGGGAATTATGCCAATGGAATAGAAGGATGGACTAAAATATTGAGTGGTGACAATGTATATGATATGTGTTTATATGTAATACTCAGTGGGGGTTGGAGTGTTGTTGAAATTTTTGGGGAAATAATAAATAATATTTTGGGATTTTGGGTAGATAACCAGGGCAATTAAAATGATTGGGAATGTAAATGGTCAGATTGGGGAAAATCTACTGTAAGTTTTATGTGGTAGGGATGTAAAACTGACTGGTTAGTGTCTACACATTTAAAATTTCTACACATTTTCAAAATTGTTCCAGAATTACCTGTACTATGGAAAGAGCTTCAATAAGGTGGGCAGAAAGGGGTAAAAGTAGATATAGAAGAGGGGTTGTGGACACAGTTCTGGGAGGTGTAGGAACTGGGTTGGGTTAGTGAATGCAGTAGACATAGCCAGCACTACAGTTGTTAACTGACACTCCTAGTACAACTTGGTGGCAAAAGTTAGCTAATACTTTCTCTAATCAACATGGGGTACTGCTCTGGGGAACCTATTCATACATCCATTTATTATTGTATTGTGTGTTTCTGTAGTATGTATTGTTATTCAAGTTTGTATGTGTTGTTACCTGAAGTCATTGATTGCCAGAGTATATCACCTCCATTATGGAATGCAAATGGAAAGAACTCTGTGAATAGCGGGCTGGGCATGCATACATAGTAGATACACTGCCAGGTACGCTCTCCCTCTTGTCTCCAGTGGGTTTTATAGAGTCCAGGGGACTCATCCACTTCATTGTCAAAAGGAGGGATGTAAAAAGGAAGGCATGATTGACAACCAACTGAATGCCAATGAAGTGAAATGGTGTTCTGATGCAGAGATCCAATGGGCAAAGCCTCTCTATACAAGTCCTTAAAATGGTCTCAAACATTAATGGAGATTCTTCTCTGCAGAGCACATGGCAAATCAGTTAGGACATTTGGTCACCTTCCACTCCCTCCCCCAGTGCAATGTCCTTTCCCTTTTCTATCACCTTGGTCTCTAAGGGTCACTGGAGAAGATAGGTTACCAGGGGAGTGTCCAGCAGAAGGAGGACTTATTGTGTTTATAAAGTCCTGCCAACTCTCTCTCTCTCTCTCTGAGTCTGCGTGGAGATGATCACATGGGAGTGGTAATTGTATCACGTGTTTACAGGCTTATCCTGCTGTTTCTTTGTTATTTCCATTCAATCAACGAATATATAGTTTGGTAACAGCATATACTAATTTATAGTAATTTGTATATGTATTGTTAGTTTGTTTAGCCTCTCTTAATAAATATTGTTAATTGCAGAAAACAAGGAGTGTGGACTCTGACTTTACACTCGATAGTTAGTGGTTATTGATAGCATAAAAGTGTGTATATATATATATATATATATATATATATTCATACAGTAAATGTAATTCAATAATTACAGTAAGATTCATAAAATACAGACACGTTTTTATATTTATAACATATATATATATATATATATATATATATTCACTTTCAAGGTGTTTAAGGTCAATATTTACGTGTGTAGTCACAGTGTTTAAAAAAACCCTCAAATACTGAAAAATATTATATATTAAGTAATTTGTAGACTTGTGCATGAAAACGAACACGAAGGGTGCGTTTTTTTTGTTCAGCCCGAATACCGAACATGGCGGTGGCACAACGTATACGAAGACGAAGACACACAACATGAAGAATCTTTGTGTTTGTCTTCATTTACTAATCAACCAATTGGTTGATGCCAGAGGAGGCCCCTGCAGGCGACCAATAGACTCACTTGCAAGGCCCTTTAACTCCTGATGGCGAACCTACGGATTTCCGTTCCCGTTAACCCATGCGATGCTGCGTAGATAAGCGTAGTTCCGTGCCAGGAGTTAAAGGCCCAACCAGCTGGTTGATGCCAGAGGAGGCCCCTGCAGGCGACCAATAGACTCACTTGCACGGCCCTTTAACTCCTGATGGCACAACTTGGCCTGGGGAGGCCACGGTCTCCTTGTTCCAAGAGTTAAAGGTCCGTACGAACGACCAATAGAGTCGCTTGTACGAACCATTACCTCTTGGAATGGAGAGACCATGGTCTCCCCAGGCCAAGTTGCGGCACCATAAGTCTGTACAAGTGACGCTATTGGTCGCCAGCAGGGGGCTCGTCTGCCATCAGCCAATGAAGTACAATGAAAATTACTGTGATTTTTTAGTTCATTACCTTATCCTGTCTTTTAATCACTTCATAGCCTACTTAGTAGCTTTTAAAGACATGTCATGTTTCTCAATTTGAGGTTACAAAAAACTCCAAAAGATCCAATTATCCCATGTGTATTAAGTAGATTACCTCAGGGGACTGTCCTTTGTCCTCTTCTTTTTAATTTGTTTCTTAATGATCTCCCATTTTGCATTGAGAGCCATACATCAGTGTTTGCTGATCACCCACCATACTGTATATACTGTACATACATATATACATATTTATACAGGGGCGTAACTAGAATCCTCAGGGCCCCGGTGCGAGAATCTGTTAAGCCCAATCTACCCCCTTCTCACACCATCTACCCCCTCTCACACTATCTACTCCCTCTCCCCCCCTTCTCAGGCTATCTACCCCCTCTCCCCCTTCTCATTATCTACCCTCTCCCTACCCTCCCTTCTCACTATCTACACTCTCCCAACCCCCCCTTCTCACTATCTACCCTCTCCTTAACCCCCTTTGTAGGTCACTTACCGTGCAGTCCTGTGGTGAGGGCGCAAGGCCTCTGTCTCACTGCTCTGCCACTGTGCGCGAAGTGCCGGCACCCGAGACAGACGCCTCACGCTCCCACCACTGCAGTCGTGGCAGCGCTGAGGCAGGCGGCAGCTGCAGGGAGCAGATGAGACAGAAGGGCGCCGAGCGGTTTCTGAAAATGACCGCTCGGCACCCCTTGGGCCCCCCTGCTGGCAGAACTCCAGGTCCCGGTCGCAGTCGCAACCCCTGCGACCCCGGTTGTTCCGCCACTGTATTTACACATACTGTACATATGTTTGTGTGTATAAATACATACAGCACTGTACAGGTTAAAACACAATCATTATCAGAAACAGTTGTTAAGGAGCAGTTGAAACTGGATGAGGAACAGCCGAAGTGAGGTTGGTTTACTGTAATAACAAAAGTCATACACCATGGCGAGACTGAGGACAGCAACAAGACAGAAGGTAGTTATACTATATCAGCAAAGTCTCTCCAAGGCAGAAATTTCATTGCAGCCAGAGGTTATGTGGAAACCCATGAAACGGGCAATGTTGAGCACCGTAGATGCAGTGGTTAGCCAAGGAAACGTCATGCTTACTTTCATTCGCAATTGGAGGATGTGCAGCAGTGCCATCAGCTAAGTATTGGCAAAAACAGTGGGACCCTGGTACACCCATCTACTGTCCAGAAAAGTCTGGTCAGAAGTGGTCTTCATGAAGGAACTGCAGCCAAAAATCCATACCTCAGATGTGGAAACAAAGTCAAGCTACTCAACTATACACAAAAACACAGGAAGTGCAGAAATAGTGCAGCAGGTTCTGTGGACTGACAGCTTGTTCACCGAAAGCCTGGAGAGCTGTAAATTAATGAGTGTTTGCAGGCAAAAGTAAATCGTGTTCAGGGGCATACCAAGTGTATTTGGCACCTGGGGTAGATCCTGTATGTGACACCCCCTACTTTAAAATGTAAAGATACTAACAAAAAAGTTAATGTTGGCCAGAATATTTATTTCACAAATTCATTAACTGTATGTCAACCGGAAAAAACTAGAAATCTGAAAAAATTAAGTTTAAATGAATAACATTTACTGAAAATATGTGGTACAGCTTAACTCCTATTACTGTATATTTAGACATTGGTGGTGGTACAGCATAACCCCCATCACTATACACTGAGTCAGACATTGACAGTAGTGTAGCATAGCCCCCATCACTATATACTAAGCCAGACATCGACATGGTAAGCCCCTGCCCCTGAAACAGCCTGCCTATGTCACCTCTGCCCCTAAACATGCAGCCGGTGCTACCTCTGCCCCTTAAGTAGCCTTCCTGTGCCACCCCTGCCCCTTAAGTAGTCTGCCTGTGCCACCCCTGCCCCTTAAGTAGTCTGCCTGTGCTACCCCTGCCCCTTAAGTAGCCTGCCTGTGCCACCCCTGTCCCTTAAGTAGTCTGCCTGTGCCACCTCTGCCCCTAAACACCTATAACATTCAATCACTTACTCACTCATTCATTCATTAATTCACCCTCCCGCACAAGGAGTTCTGTAAGTGACGGCATGGGCCCACAGAACCCGGATCTCAACATCATTGAGTCATACATTTTTGAAACAGTTTAACATCATATACCCTGATGCATGAAGCAACTAATGACAGACATTACTATTTATTACAGATAAACTGGATATGACAGAAACCACTGATCTGCAGGTACATCACTAATTCTGTGACAAAAGGTCATATGAATGCTTGTTTACAGTTCCATCCATTTAGTTAAGTGGATTGCTTGAGAACATTCAATAAAACATTTTGAATTTATTTTGACCTTTCCAGGACAATAATGGAAAAACCAATTGTCATTTATGGTAGATTTATGTGCTAAATCCACTCAAAAGGTTTCTCATAATATCTGTGCATTCAATGATGACTAGATGGGTTAAGAAGCACTACATATAAAAAACCTGTTTTTTCTTAATGTTAATGGAAATCCTTCTCAAAATCAATGTAAGAAAAAGCAGTATAAAGTATCATAATACGTGACGTGCTCATTAGAGAAAGCCAAAACTATATTGATGAACAATGTGAAATATGAGTTGTTCAAAATACTACGGTGATATTTTAATTGTTGTTTTTAATTGTTGTATACATGTGTATGATTGCATTTAATGATTGCTCCTGTGTATCATAAAGGGAAATGTCCAAGGTGATTGAAAGGACCAAAGAGGAATGACATTTAAACTATTATACCTTAATCAATGATTTTTATTATTGGACATGACTTGAGGATGAGATTTGTTTGGTGGATATATATTAACATTTTATCATAGTAAATAGGTTGATAAATAATCACAAGAAAGCAGATGATCTCACACTGTGAAACTATTTATTCTATTCTGTGTTTATTTTCAACACATCTGTGATTTATTAGATGGCCTCATTATATGTAATACACATTATCTTATCCCATGCAATGTTTATGTAAATGTAGGCATTAATAACACATTAGTTTTCAAGATCTAAACATGCTTCATTTGGTGTATCCATTAAAAAGTTATTTTTTATATTTTTTTCAACTGATAATGAAAAATAAAGATTTGTGCTCTCAGGAAAGTTCTCCAGAATGAGCCAATACAATTGGCCAATACAATATGAATATCATTTTTTATTAAGTGCTTATTAGACAGAGAACAATGGTTATTAGGGCATTAGTCCCAAGAGCAAGCAAATCCTAAGAAGAACATTTTGTACAGTGAATACCAAAGAATATGTTGGGTTTTTTTTTACAGTAGCAGTGTGTGGCCATTGTAGTAGTAAAATATTATATGCAATATTTATTTAATAATTATTCATGTCATGTTACATATAAAAAGCCTCTTATAATATTAGATGGTCGATCAACTTATCTGAGGTAGCCAGACATTCATAAATTCCTGCAATGCTTTTTGCGTTGGATGCCGAAAAGTTGACTGGCACTATAAGTGGCATGTGTTGGCAAGATTTGGTCTTGGTCCTCCACTCCTTGCAGGGATCCAGGCTTTGTATAGATCTCCCATAGGATCAAGATTGGAGGATCGGGAGGGGGGGCATGTCACCGTGAGCGCTGTCATATTGAACTTAAGTTCAAGTTAAGGCAAAATGATGGTGTTTTCGGTGACGTCTTCACCCTTGATTGGAGTATTGCCAGGAATTCAAGTCAGGGGAAAATGATGGTGCTTTCATTTACGTTCTCTCCCCTGATTGGAGGATAGGGGAAAAAGGTCACTGCAAGCGTCACTTTTTTGGTGGAAATTCACGCCATTTTGTGTCTGCAGAGATGCAGACGGAAGATTGAAGGTAGAAGCGAGAAGGGTAGAGAAAAGAGAAAAGAAAAGACAAAAGATAGAAGATGAAGAAGATGTGGAAGCGGAAGTGGTCGGCAGAAAAGGTAGGTAAACATTTAAGGAGCATGAGAGAGTTAACGAGAATAAGAGTGGGAGAGTGGGAGTAAATGTGGGTATTTTGGACAACAATTCTGAGCTTTTTCCAATGTTTTCACTCAATTCATGGGGGGGGTCTTGCCTTATTTTCGTGGCTTTGTACGAAACGCCAAACTTACCAAAATTAAGTAAATTTGAAATTCAGATGAATC
The DNA here is from genome assembly GCF_027358695.1 of Spea bombifrons. Lineage (NCBI taxonomy): Eukaryota > Metazoa > Chordata > Amphibia > Anura > Pelobatidae > Spea > Spea bombifrons. Next base: position 57,485,576 of record NC_071090.1, read on the forward strand.
CAAATGCGCTAATCTAATAAATAAATAAATATATATATATATATATATATATATATATATGTATATATATATATATATATATATATGTATATATATATATATATATATATATATATATATGTATATATATATATATATATATATATATATATATATACATATATATATATATATATATATATATATATATATACATATATATATATATATATATATATATATCGTGGGGCAAAAAAGTATTTAGTCAGCCACCAATTGTGCAAGTTCTCCCACTTAAAAAGATGAGAGAGGCCTGTAATTTTCACCATAGGTACACTTCAACTATGAGAGACAGAATAGGGGAAAAAATACAGGAAATCACATTGTAGGATTTCTAATGAATTCATTGGTAAATTCCTCGGTAAAATAAGTATTTGGTCACCTACAAACAAGCAAGATATCTGGCTCTCACAGGCCTGTTACATCCTCTGTAAGAGTGTCCTCTGTCCTCCACTCGTTACCTGTATTAATGGCACCTGTTTGAACTTGTTATCAGTATAAAAGACACCTGTCCACAACCTCAAACAGTCACACTCCAAACTCCACCATGGCCAAGACCAAAGAGCTGTCGAAGGACACCAGAAACAAAGTTGTAGACCTGCACCAGGCTGGGAAGACTGAATCTGCAATAGGCAAGCAGCTTGGTGTGAAGAAATCAACTGTTGGAGCAATTATTCTGAAATGGAAGACACACAGGACCACTGATAATCTCCCTTGATCTGGGGCTCCACGCAAGATCTCACTCCGTGGTGTCAAAATGATCACAAGAACAGTGAGCAAATATCCCAGAACCACACGAGGGGACCTAGTGAATGACCTGCAGAGAGCTGGGACCAAAGTAACAAAGGCTACCATCAGTAACACACTACGCGGCCAGGGACTCAAATCATGCAGTGGGGTGGAAACATCATGCTTTGGGGCTGTTTTTCTGGAAAGGGACCAGGACGACTGATCCGTGTAAAGGAAAGAATGAATGGGGCCATGTATCGTGAGATTTTGAGTGAAAACCTCCTTCTATCAGCAAGGGCATTGAAGATGAAACGTGGCTGGGTCTTTCAGCATGACAATGATTCCAAACACACCGCCCGGGCAACGAAGGAGTGGCTTCGTAAGAAGCATTTCAAGGTCCTGGAGTGGCCTAGCCAGTATCCAGATCTCAACCCCATAGAAAACCTTTGGATGGAGTTGAAAGTCCGTGTTGCCCAGTGTCAGCCCCAAAACATCACTGCTCTAGAGGAGATCTGCATGGAGGAATGGTCCAAAATACCAGCAACAGTGTGTGAAAACCTTGTGTAGACTTACAGAAAACGTTTGACCTCTGACATTGCCAACAAAGGGTATATAACAAAGTATTGATATGAACTTTTGTTATTGACCAAATACTTATTTTCCACCATAAGTTGCAAATAAATTCTTTAAAAATCAGACAATGTGATTTCCTGTATTCCCCCATTCTGTCTCTCATAGTTGAAGTGTACCTATGGTGAAAATTACAGGCCTCTCATCTTTGTAAGTGGGAGAAGTTGCACAATTAGTGGCTGACTAAATACTTTTTTGCCCCACTTTTCTCATGGCTGCGCGGTCTATCCGCCCTCTTCTGTGAGTGTTGGACTGCTCAGCTTGAATAACTTTGGTCTGGCCCATTCTTACCCTTATTGCAACTTTGTACTAAACAGTGAGCATAAACTATTTAATGCATGACCCTCATCTTCACAAATTGTTAATTATATTTTGTTCATCATAGTATTTCTTCTTCATGTATAAATGTTTTTATGTCAATATGAAATTTAATCAATTTTAAAACCTGTCCATTTATACCCAGCTCCCAAATAATATCCTACACTAAATGTTTTCCCGTGTTGCATAGAAAATAATATATTTAATCTCTTCTTTATATTGTCACTGATTGAACTCACACCATGTGACTATCCCTTCCATTCCCAACAAAAGCAAGAAATAAAAATATTACTAAATAAAATACAAATATTTGTTTTGCAATGTCTTGGTATAGTGAAGTATACAAGAATACACGTATTAAAATATTTTTTTATCTAGAAATAAAATAATCAAATCATTGTTTATATGAAGTATTATTGCATCAGTATGTTATTTCGTTTACAATGCTGTGTTAAATTCCATGAAAACCTTATATTTTACTTCAAATAAGTAGAACAAAGGTGTAAAATAATGTGCCTTGCATTTTTTTTTGCTATGTGTTGCTAAATCAAATTGATTCTTTGGTTTGTTTCCAACAATTTTCCTAGAAAGCACTCAACCCTTTCTTAGTATTGCTGTCAAGTAAAGTGCATTGAAAATTAAGTAGTTCATTCAACATAGCCCATTTATTTCCTCTCTAATTTTATGGTGACAGCTAAAGAGTCTCTGCATAATTTATTGCACATTTTTTCTTGCTGTGTCAAACCCTGAAAGTAATTTTGTTTTCAAATAACAGCATATGTGCATTCAGTGGCCATTTGCCTTTTCTAAAGAAGAAGGTACAATATGTGTATCCTAATAAGTAATGGTACACGGCCACCCGCATAAAGAATGCAATAGATAGATTTTTCAAATCAAAATTCCTTCGTATAATATAAGATAAACAGTTACCAATGAAGTATATATTCAGATAGTGACTACTATAAAGGTGAGCTTCTCATTAGAAGAGAGAGGGTTGTAGAAAACAGTGGTTACCTAAAATCCAGTAATGATATGTGCTTTAATAAAGGGTGAGGTTTACTTTATAATTAATGTTTTTTTTAATCCAAATGCATTGAGGAATTAATTTGTTTACCTGCCCTTCAGCTCCTTTCCTTTGTAGGAGATGGATTGACTGTGCAAGCATGAGCGACTCACCTCTAGTCATGTCCTGTGACAGTTCCAACAAAATTTTCAGGGGGTCTTAAAAGACCCCCCACACATGCATGTGCATTTCCCACCAGTTATTGGCCGCTTCAAGCTGATGATGAAGAGTATAGGGGACATATCTGGACCTGCACCGGTTAAGTGTTTTTTTTTTTTTAAATACCAAAGTAAAATACAGTGAAGGAAAGAAGTATTTGATCCCCTGCTGATTTTGTATGTTTGCCATTGACAAAGACACGATCAGTGTCATAATTTGAAAGGTTTTTAAAAAACTTTTGGAGCCAAGTTGCGACACCAGGATTTTAACAGTCTATTGGTCACCTGCAGGGGCCTCCTCTGACCAATAGAGTCGCTCGTACAGACCTTTAACTCTTGGGGCGAGTTCCGCTTCAGGAGTTAAAGGGCATTGCGACCGACTCTATTTAACTCTTTTAGAGGGGAGGCAGGCCAAGTTCACTATCAGGAGTTAATGGGACGTGCAAGCAACTCTATTGATCGTCTGCAGGGGCCTCCTCTGGCATCAACCAATTGGTTGAACACGAAGAGTTACTTACTTTAATAGTAGACAATAGTAATGGAGCAGGATAAAGAGTATTTTGAGGCCTTTATAAGACATTTCAGTAGTTTACCAATTTTACCTAGCAAGATGATACATGATATGATAAATTTGTTTTCTACTTTGGTGAATTGCAATGCATATGTGCTTACACTCCTTTGAGATGTCATGATTATTCTAGCTTTTAGTAAATCCTCCAGATGGAATACGTACACATATTTGCATAAAATAGTTCCCGATTTCTCAATAACCAGCACCATATTGGAACAAATACCGGCAAAATAAAATGAAACACTGTAAAATATATTAGTGTAACTAAATGCATCTGGTTAAAAACAGGCAAATTGCACCGTGGCAACAAATGAATTGAGATTCTATACCAGTTAAAGATAAAATTACATACATTAAAGATTGTGATAAAAAACAGCTAAATATTGTATAGTATATGCACAAGGTTACAAAAAGGACAATTCTCAATTAAAAGCATAGTTGCAACAAATGAAGCAATGAGCTAAATAAAGCAAATGCTTCAGTTTATTATGTCAAGCCTTTGGAATGGTAAGGGAAATAGTCGACAAAATGGAATTTAAAAAAATGGGTGAATTATCAAGGCAACAAGATACAAGTACAAAAACACTACAAGTTAAAAACATTAATACAAATACTTTTAATTTAATTTTAGTATTCTAAATCAAATACATTTAACCAAAAATCATCACATAATGTAATTTGGTGTAAGGTTATCTACAGCACTCAACCCAGAATAACATTATCTTCAAAGGCAAAATAAAAATACTTTCCGTTTCTAGTTACTGAGTTGTAGCAGCCACCTTACAACAACATCACAAATGTTTAATAATAAAGTTTATATTTAAATAAATTAATTGTGTACATTTCCAAGCATGCAAATTAAGTAATTGATTTATAATAAAATAATAAGTATATATTGATTTAAGTAAGATAAGATACATTATGCTCTGCTTTTTGAACTAAGGTATATTGATCAAGAGAATTGTGTAGAAGGACCCCTGGGAGCTGATAAATGGTAAAGTACACTTCTTCCCCAGTCTTTCGGACAGGAACAATTATGTGATTAGTATACTTTCATCATGGAACAGATGGTGATTTTAGTTCATAGATTAAGGTGTTTCACGTCAATTGCTGTTATAACAAAAGGTTTGCTTTCATTAGCATAAAATACCAGGAGAATTAAAACAATTGTAAAGAATGTGTTGTAGTGCCATGGTTACATCTATCTTCAGTTCCACATTTTTTAAAATTTGTTATTGTTTTTTTCTTGTATGCAGTAAATTATTTTGTTATTACATCACACTTATATAGGTCATTTTTGAAACGTATGGATTAGTAGAATAAGAAATTAATGCAACATGTCAAGTTTATCCTGCTAGGCACATACAGCGCTGTACAAAAAGAAAGTATGTTTAAATTCTATGGTTTTAAATATCAGGACATAATAACAATCTGTTCCTTAGCAGGTCTAAAAATTAGGTAAATACAACCTCAGATGAACAACAACACATCATATTTTACCCCCTGTCATGATTTATTCAACAAAAATAAAGTAAAAATGGAGAAACCATGTGATTCAGCAGCTTGCCGAACCACATTTAGCAGCAATAACTTCAAGTGATTGTTTTCTGTATGACTTTATCAGTCTCTCACATTGTTTTGGTGTCATTTTGGCCCACTCTTCTTTACAACATTGCTTTAGTTCATTGAGGATTGTTGGCATTTGTTTATGAACAGCTTTTCAATCAAGTTGAGGTCTGGACTTCGACTGACCCATTATAACACCTTGAATCTTTTCTCTTTCAGCCCATCTGTTTTAGATTTACTGGTGTGCTTGGGATCATTTCACCCAAGCTTTAGCTGTCGGACAGATGGCCTCACATTTGACTATAGAATACTTTGTGTCATGAACTTTAACATGCTGAGGCCTATAGAGTCTGAGATCTAACTTCTCTGAGCTTTGCACAGTCTGACCTTGGGGTGAATTTGCTGGGACGTCCACTACTAAGAAGATTGGCAACCGTTTTAAATGCTTTCCACTTTTGAATAATCTTTCTCACTGTAGAATGATGGACTTTAAATTGTTTGCAAATGGCCTTATAAAACTTCCCAGATTGACAGCAGCAACAGTTGCTTCTCTAAGATTATTGCTGATTTCTTTCTTCCTTGGCATTATGTTATCACACACCTGGATGTTCTAGACCAGCAAACTACTAAAGCTTCAGCTTTTATAGAGGTGATCACACTTGCTGATAATCAATGGATCAAAGGTATTTGATTAGCAGCACCTGTCTGCTTCTTAGAATCTTAATCCATATAGAAGCAGTCTACTTCGTTTTTCACACAAGGTTTCTCCATTTTGGTTTATTTTTATTAAATTAATCCTGACATGGTGTAATATGTCATGTGTTGTTGTCCATCTGAGGTTGTATTTACCTAATTTTTAGACCTACTGATATTCAGTCCTGATATTCAAAACCATATAATTCAGATAGGGTGTAATTTCTTTTTCACAAGACTGTATACTTTGCATACTGTATATATCACTACTTAATTTTCATGAATAAATAAATATGTAGTTTTGCACCAGATAACTATTTCAACAGAATATTATATACTGTAATGATTTGCTTTAGTGGAAATAGTATTAATCATTTTCCACTGCAAAACAAAGTTTATTGACAAGAATTCTCATGGTCGCAACCGGTAACAATTTTGTTTTAAAAACAAGTTTAACAGGATGGAAGCCATTTTGAAAATTATTTTCTGTGCTCCCACACACTTGAAAACATTGTTCATTCAATAATGAGTGACAAATATGAGTGGCACAATGCTGTTTTCATGTTGTTCCTCTTAATGTTTTGCATAAATCATACTGGTGGTCAAAGCCCAAAAAATCTTGAAATTTTTAAACATTGCATTCTGATGATGGCAATTGGTTTACCCATATGCTAGATTTTCATTTTAGTTTTTAATTAAGGAATATTAAATCAAGCACATAGTGACATAGTTCTTATGGCCTTTCCTGGGAAAAATAAACATTGGTCATTGATCATAAACAATACTGACAGTGCATTTATCATGGTTTTCAGTGATGCAGTAACTGTTCTATTAATGTAAGAAAAAAATCCCCTTTGGTATATTTTTCAATAAACATAGAAGATTTAAAGCAGATTCATTTTGATATTATAGTATTTGCAATATAATAAGATACTTCTCTTTACCTGACAGTATGAGGTACAAATCACTCCCCAGGCTGCACAGTGCTAGTAGCAATGGGAAATTCTGATGTCTCAACAACAGAAGTAACACTGGAGGATAGTCAGGTCATGTTAAGGGTCAGAAACACTGGAGAACAGCATGAGGAGATCCATAGGTAAAGTCAGAGGCAGGCCAGAAGGTTACCAAAATACATCCATCTGAGAGAAGTCATTAACTGTATAATTCAACAGAGCAGGGAGGCAGGAGCAGGAAGGCACAAGACAGGCTGAGTCAGGAGAACTAGGGAACAGGAAATAACTAATGCTGAGTTACACGAAAGTAGGCACTTGCAACTGAGCACATTTTTACAGGTGTCCATGGTTTAAATAGACAGCTAAATGCGACTGTGTATGCTCCACCTAATAATTAGATCACAGAGCCTAAGAATGTTTCTCATGATGCACATTTTTCAAAACCATGAGACAATGTTACTGAGAAGCAGTGCTGTAACCACCGGACATTGAGAGATCCATGCTGCCTAGCACCAGGGCCTAACCAAATGTCGCTCCATATCTGTCTCATTGTGGAAGAGAGGCCAGTCATGTGGGGGGTACTGAAGCACCCGTCAACAAAGTACATTTTCAATGTGAAAGTAGAATCTGAAAGTAAAAGTTTGAAGAACAGGTGATTATAATCTGAGTACTTTGCAATACAGTTTTATTTTTATACAAAAATTGTGTAGAACATCTCAATAAAAAAACTAACATTTCTAAAAGTGTTGCACCTAGACATTTCTGCCAGTGTTTTTGCTGAAAAGATTTTCCCTCCCTGAAAATACTGAATGCTCCTTCTACACCTTCAAAGGTGATTTGTCCTTCATGTCACTTATGACTGAAGCAATAATTGTAGCCTTAACTGGGGTATAATTAAGATACATTTCTAACATTTAAGTTAATTTAGCTTTGAATAGGCAGACTTATTTGTTGCATTACAAGTGAGAGATCACCCTATTGAGTCACCAGGCTCCCCAGTGTTATCTTGCTCCATGATTCGCTTTGGGAGATCTCAGATCTACCTTGTAACTTACCCATTCTAAACTTTTAAGTTCTGACTCCAACTGGCACAGCCTCTGTAGTGTCTCATACCTGTGCCACATATGCATCTGAGCAGAGTATTGGTATATGATGTCATACTGCTGCGCTCAGATCACCCCATGAAAAGACAAAACCAAACCAACCTTGAGTACAGGGAATGCTTTATTCTGGTAAGGCTGACAAAGCTAAGGACAGCAGCCCCCAAGCTGATTAACTATGGATCAATAGCACTACTGTGTTACATTAGGCTAGGCAGAGCAACATAGCTCTGAATTGGTCAGTTTGGGAAATTACAAATCTCCTTTGAAACAGCTTAATTATACCATGCAGATATCTATAGTATCCCTTTCCTGCAACCTAATGTGGAGCACTGTCATATTATAAAATTTAGTGGTACTAAAAAAAAAAAGATGAGCAAAGAACATGAGGGTATGGGGGTAGCTGAGGCATTGCCATTGGTAAGGCCTAGGACAGAGACCTCAATAAATACATTACAATATTGTGGAGCGACCTCTGCAGTCCTGGTACAGATGGCACACAGGAAATGACTTAATATCCAAGGGCTCATTGCTGGTGTCCTTTGCTACATGAATCATAGACTGAATCTATTTCTAAGGCAACAATTGGATTCATAATTTTTAACGGAAAGCTCAACATATTTTCTAAGATCTGTAGGAAAATAGATAGATTCTAACGAAGATGTATGCTTATGAACTAACACTAACTCAATGTCAGCTTTCCACATGCTATAGATCAGGCATGTCCAAAGTCCGGCCCGAGGGCCAATCGCGGCCCGCGTTCCGGACTGATAAGGCCCCACAGATAAGTTGCCCAAATATAGATCTGTTTTTTTTATATTAAAGGCAGAGTGATTTAACACCTGTTTATATTTGTCATCCAAGTCTCAAAATGAAAAGTATGCCGTTTTCAATACACTTTGCATAAAATAGTTAATTTGCTTTTAATTTTAATGGTTCAAAGGATGTCAGGCAAAATGGTCGGCCCTCGCACACGTTCACTTCATCAAATCTGGCACTCTTTGAAAAAAGTTTGGACATGCCTGCAATAGATGAAAGCTATCAGAGCTTCCCACTAAAAATGATGCATCTGATAGACCTTCTGCAATTGAAAGAAGAGTTATGATATCTGCTGATCATTCAGCCTATACTTCAGCTAAATTCTTTTTATATTACTTTTTATTTTGGAAGTTAGATTTTTGAAAGTACACTGCACTCGCTTTACACACTGACACACTGAAGGAATACTTTTGAAGGCCCAAGCTTTATGTAAAATGCTTATTGGAGTGCATTTTGCAATTTGTTTCATTTTTATCCCTCTCTGGTGTCTCTGTTGAAAGCAGATGCATGCACTAATTTGCATGCAGTAAAATGCATTATTGCCCATGCAAAATAAATGTTAAATGTAAACATCTCAGAAGTAGACCTAACATCTGTAAAATATAATATGTATATGATGAAGTATATGCTGTACTTGTTATGTTGCATTTCAGTTAATATATTGTAACTAAAACATATGACTATTAAAAGGGACCATCCAAACATTTAGAGGGATCTTTGAAAATCCCTTTATAATATTGACTACAAAGATAGACTACAAAGCATAATGTCATTGTGTAAATAGTAGAAGAAATTTGAAAAGTGAGTCTTCAAGGATCACCTGGCTGGTTTTAGACACTAAAAGGTTAATTTGATACATGCTAGGATTTATTCCATCTTTTTCGTTCTTTGTTTGAATCTATTTTAAATATTGACACACAAAAAGAAAATATACTAAATGCTATAGCCCTTCACCAGCTGGAATATAAATAAAAGTGACCCCTAAATTCACACAAAAAAAAACAGTAATAAAATAAAAAGTGATTTGCTGCGCTTGGTGATACAAATGTACATTTTTTTAACCCTTACTTAAATGTATGATCCCATTCTGGTCAGTTTCTCATAACAGACATAAAAATGAAGAAGAAAAAATATATACGGTATATATATGGTGTAGTAATATCAGAATCTGGAGAGTGGGTGTTCGAGCATATTGCATTCACATGTGGTGTAATGATATATGGGATCCAGCGATTTGTAGGAGAGGTGTTCTATTTTAAAAAGTACGTTAGAGGTAGGACTGTGTAAAATTGGAAAAGTCCTTCTTCTGCAAGAGGAAGTCCAGAAAGGGGAAACGGAGGCACAAAGAGTCTCAAAGCCACCAGGCACTCCTTTAATCAATCAAAACCTCACCCAATACAGTGACGAAACTGCTGTAGTTCAAGTCAAATGCGTAATGTTAAGAAATAATAAAATCATGTTTCCATCTTATCTTTCTAGTTTGTCCTCCCTATTATATAACACAAACTTTGACTCCATTTCAGGGCTCCTATCCTTAAATGAGAAAAATAAATGAAATTGTTTTTTTGTAGTTACATATTACTGTTAATGCATGTATTCCTACTTTTTTTGGTTTCAATAAAGCAGAATTTCAACCTACCCGCATCTACAGTCTTTAGCTATCTTGTTAGAAGAATAAAAAAAATTTGCAGGCCTGGGTATTGTGGAATAAATGAAACATTTATATTGGTGCTCCGGGTTATTGGGCATTATGTAGTAGATGGAAGCACATTGTCAGTGTGGCGACTTATTGTAGATGCAGTTAATAAAATTAACCAATATATCTATATATACTGCCCCTGGGCTGAGCTGTCACATTTGATTATATGAAATGTGTATTCGTTTTATGTAACAAAGTAAACAGTTCAAAGTAACTGTTAATGTACATTTCAAAATGTAGGAGTGTTGATGTTATAATATCTGTTGTATCTACACACATATGCACATTTCCTATTATAGTCTTGGGTTAAAATACTTTTGTAAACGTGCAATATATAAACTGTTCCATTTAGTGCATTAAGATAGTGGCTTCTTATCTTCAGCCCCAGTCACTGTCCTCTGTTTAGGTGTCATAAAAATTATAGAAAAGATATTGTTTTGTTTCTCATTTTAACTGGCAGAGTTCCTAGAAAGCTGTAGTTATGAGGCATGGAGCCTGGAATAGTGTTTTTTTATTTGTACTTAAAACTCCAGAGGATTGTCAGTTCAATCACTTACAGATCGTGCTGCTTAGAAGCTTTCAAAAGCACTTGAACAACGTGAATAAATGGATTTGGCAAGCAAGCTCATTCCTCTGCAAAAGCTAATAGGTCTCCCTTACAGATTTGATGCTCTTAGAGTTTTAATTTTCTAAACAGCTATGGATATTTTTAAATTCTATCTATCTATCTATCTATCTATCTATCTATCTATATATATATATAGTTTTTTTATTAAGTCCTCATATTTTTAAAATGTCTTTTCATAGAGTCATGTAAATCTATCAAAACATGGCATTTTCAAATAAAATGCTAAAACATTGTTGTTTAAAATAAAAAAATACAGATTAACAAATTACCAAAATTAATGTATTGGAAAATGTGGGAAGAAACATTTAATAGATGTTGCTCATGTTGCTCAGTGTAAAAGAAAAGCTAAAATGCATATGTGCATAGTATTGTCAAAGAAGAACCAGCTGCATTAATGTGGATAATTAATGTACAAGCCTTTAAACATCTCACGTATGAATGATAACGTCCACTAGGTGGTGCTATTGAAGTTGGACTTTGACCTCATCTTAAAAGCTAAGCACAATGACATACTCTAGGGAACTGCACCAGCCCTGCATTCTTACCCAGTTGTAAATATTGTAGAAACATAATTTTTAAAGTCTGTTATTTTAATGGGAACATGCTTATTAAGGTACAAAGGTATACTTATTTTAAACATTTATGTTTACGCTCTGCATGACCCACTAAGGCCCACTAAGGCTAAGGCACCTCAACATTATTCGGTTAAATTGTCTGTTTAACTATTTCATAAATATGCATCTTAAAAAAAAAACCTGTTATTAGTAATATTGAATATATAATTGGTATTACATATTGGTAATAACAGAAATAAATGTATGTAACTAGCATTGCTTCAGAACCTCCTTTACCTTAAACTGAAAGTTTGAATCTAGCTTAAAATTCAATGGTTTAGTTTTGCATTATCTTCATTTCCTCTGCATGCTAGATTGATCAAGAATTCTGTAAGGAAAAGCCTACTAAATAAATGATGATGTAAAACATATATACATGATATTCTACATTTCACAAGCTATTCTACAAACATTTTGATGATTTTCTAAATAATTCTTTATAACCAAGTCTACAAGATTACATTATATACACTGAAGCACAGACATTTTAATGTATGGATATGATGTAAAGTCTCTCTGGAGACATTACATTTATTTAGTAAATGTATAGCTCCAGCTGGTCTTGTATCACTAATCAGATACTTGTAATCTGCTAAGCCAAGAGTTTTTTTTTTTTTTAAATGATTAACCATTTAATGAAGATTTTTAATTTTCAATTTGCATCATAGGAGTGTCTTTGTATATCAATACAGGGCAAATGCTTATAAATATATTTATTTTTTAAGCAGGCATAGGCAACATTTCCATACTCTCTAGGACATAAGATTTTTTTTTAAACAAAGTATTATTATTAGAAATGGTAAATTACACAGATCAGAGTCAGTTTTGAAGTGTATTAAACAAAAACAGTCTCTCCTATGCAAAGTTGTTGCTAAAATATAAAGGGAATATTGACATTAGCTAGATATTTTATTATAAGTATCATTGTCTGTGTATATGCTTTATTTTTTTAATATTGAATGCATTCTATAACATGGTTAACGCATTTCTAGCAGTAATTAGTGCAGTTTCGTATTAGCTGCAAATACCTACAAATGTTATTACTTTTGCCTTAGAATCTCTTAGCAAATCAATTCCGCTGTTATTTTAAGAACGTAACTACGGTATATTTAAACTCCCTTTGCAGTCCACAGTATATTATCTACCATTCCTGTAATTGATGGATGTAGTATGTAGATTAGGTACAGCTTGTTATGTTTGCAGTTTCATTATGAGGGGCATTTACTGAAGGACACACTTTTTGTCCATGTTATTTTGGCAGTAGCCAAGTTCATTGATGTATTGACTGGTCAATTGGGGTTGACCATGAAGCCCTGGCACTTTAAGGCAGGAGGCCGCCAATAACGTAAGTGCGGCTGAAGGCTGAATACGAGAGACCACACACCACATTTTTATCCTTAGTCTATAAAGTCTATCAGTTATGTATGGACAGATGTTGCCCAGTGTGCCATACGGAAAGTCAGGCCACATACCTATCTCCCAAATTAGCCAATATTACTATATTAGTTACATTTTAAACATTCTCTCTCAGATAAGTATATGTAAAAAGAAAGAAATTAAAGTGGGCAGCCATCTGTACAAAAGTGTTTGTTCTGTTACTGCCCTGCAGGCATCAGTAACATTAAGAAGCATCTCAATTCTTGCCACTGCCAGTGTATAAATAAACTATTTGATGACTGAATGTCATATTGGTATTAGCATCTTTTCTGTTTATTCTCTCATCTGTGGTTAATACAGTGCATATCACTGTGTATAACCTAGCATATAGCTTATTATTTAAACATTTATATCTTTTTAGGTGTATAGTAATGATGTTTTATGTACAATCTATCCAGCAGAGCTGACAAATCTCAGCTAATGAATGCCACTGACATGATAAATTGCAATGCTCTGCTTCCAACAGGAAGTAGTAATAATAGTAGTAATAATAATAATAATAATTGAATTATATAAATAATAATAAATAATAATAACAACAAAAAACAAAGTACCACATCAGTTTAGTGTGACTGACTGAAGGACATGGAAAAGAGCACCTTTTTTTCTTTCATACAGAAATCAGTCAGGCACAAATTGTGTACAGTGGTTTCACTAGATTTTTTTTCCAGACATTACAGATTTCCTACCCTGTATACTTAAATTAAACTTTAATACCACATATTAGACTATATCAGATATAAGAGTTTGTCAGACAAACTTGTTGAAGATCCACATACATATCACATAAATTCATAAATACCATAGTTCACATACATTTGTTGTAATTAAGAAGGGGAAATACGTTGTAACATTATTAAACTTGATGTCAAAATGTCAACAGATTAGTTGGAGTATATTCCTAGCTGCATTAAATTTTGAGCAATTACAGCATTGATACGTTTTATTGTTTTAGACCTAAAAGTCATGTTGCCATTATGTTTTCATAGATAATTTGCTATTTTAAGTATGAAAACAATTGTAACTAAGTAACTTATTGTGTCATGTGTTTGCTTGCAATCGGTGTACTTAATAAATATAATGAATAATTTTGTGAAACATTTCTAACATACCTGTGAATAACTTTGCATTTGTCTCAAGCATCTTTTGTGCTGTGTTTTAAACATTGTTTGTATTTTCCCAGTTTACTTTGTAGCAAGCATATTTGATGTTGTTTGCTTTTATTCTAGTAATTGAAGTCATTATTTCACTTGTATTTTGCACTTCAGATGTATGGGCTACATATTGTTCAATTAGAAAGAATAATGTGTTTATGACCTAACAGTTTATTGGCCTCATTTATCACTTAGTGTGATTTATTACAATACTCAAGACATGACTGGAAATGCTTTGTTATCAAAAAGAAAAAAGCTACATATAAAAATATAATTATAAAATATATAAATAATAAACATAAAAAAAATCAATTTGAGTATGTCTCTAATAATTTTACTCTTTTATGAGAGAGCGGGGCAAACAAATTAAAACCCAACACACTACCAAAAATGGGAAGATCCAATATCTATCTCTGTTTGCTTTTTATGTGTCAAATTTGGAGGAAACAACATAAAATTCCATACTTTCTGATTATTATACCCAAATTTCAGCAACACTTTATTCTAGACAAGTGTGCCATTTTTTTTATAGTTTAATATTGCTATTTTTGGGAAAAAAGAACATTGATATCAGAAAGTGAGTGGTGTAAAAGTAGTTTGCTTTACTGGTATTTAAAGACTTGGGGAATGCCTTTTCATTTGTACTTGAATTCTACAACCAAGGCATTTTCAGTCTAACAATCCTCTAACAGAGGTGACTACATTAAAGGTTCAGTCATTTAATCTGACACAGCTATGTTTATCCATGAACCCTTAGCCTTTATGACTTGCCCTGAACATTCACGGTTCAGGGTGATTGAACATTTCAATACATAACATCAGAATAACAATTATTTTAAATAAATTATTACGACATTTATTCTACACTCTCTGTTACACATAAAAGTTAACAATGAAAGTATACTGTCACATTATCTACACCTCTTGGGTGCATGAACAGAATATGGAATGACTTACAGATAAATACACCATAAGCATACTGTAAAACATTAAAACATACTAAACCTAACAGAGGGTCCAGTATCTTGAACAGATGGCATGCAAAAGCCCACCAGTCTATGCAGAACTAGCAAGTTGGGAAAAACACAGATATATGGCAATTAAAAGGTGCTAAAAAGCAAACTGAGAATTTCTAAACATCTGTTCACAGACTACTGACAACTGCTGATCTTACAATGCAACATTATTAATTTTAAAGTTAACTGTAATGACCATTGAGGGCAACATCCTTATTAATTGTACATTTTTTAAAATATGTTTTTGACTGATTGCTCTTATGTTGAAGAATACATGTGTTGCAGAAAACCATCAGTTTTTCTTATTGAAAACAAGCGTATCCACCAATACCTTTAATTGCTTTCACTTTTTTAATATGTTAAAACAACTTATCATCCCAACATACTAAACCTTGGATAACCTTATATTTTATTAAAATGTAAATGTCCTGTTTGAGATCTGTTGAGAGGATAGTTGCTGTATGTTGCATTTCAAGCTAATCCATAATCCTTCTTGGAAGTAACAGATGGAAGGTGCCCTTGGAGAAAGGGGGTGTTTTATATAGACCCAGAGGAATTCAAATCTGGATACGCCTATTACAGAAAAAAACCCAACACAGTTTATTAACCATCTAAATCACATTTACTGAATGTGTAGAAAAACATTTACCTGGGCACTGGGATTTTATCTGACAAGTTTATTTTATTTGGGCATCTCTATACTGAAATGCACAGAGAACACTTCTGTAACACTATCTGATTCTTGCGTTTTCTGTGTAATTAAGTATGGATCTCTGTGCTATACAACTGAGAGTCATGTAGATAAACAATATTTTGTTAGGGCTAACAGAGCAAAGTAGGCACTTGTCACCTGTTAAGTGTAGTGTAAGTGCAGGCTTACTACATTATTTACCTATCATACACTAAACAGCATGTGAAAGTGTTACAAATCAGCTATGTATTCAATGAATGCTATATGCCAAACCCAATAAAAAAGACATATATTGATCAATTACCGTATTCTGTCATTATTATATTTATTTATCTATGTGTGTATCTACCTAATAAGGGGTAACATTGCCATTATTCTAAACATGTGTTTTTCGTGTGATTCATGCTGATGGAATTCCTGAGTGCAAAGGTTGGAGATTTTGTTTAAATGAGCTTCATAATCAATGTACTGAACCAATGGCATCTGCCAATGTGGAGGTTTCCTCCCTTTTTTATGCAAAGCAATTTTACAATTCTCCACCCTGCAGAATAAAGGCTTTCAATTTTGAAGCCTACAATGAAATAAATTTATAATATGACAAATATGCATAATTCATATTATATGATTCAGGGAAAGTGTGAATTTTGAGCATTCTTCTCATATTTTTCCTTTGAATATGGAAACAATATTGAATCAAAAACCGATAATTTTTGTAAAACCAAGATTATTACATGAAGGATAAATTGCACTGTTTGGGTTTGT
This sequence comes from Spea bombifrons, assembly GCF_027358695.1. Classification (NCBI taxonomy): domain Eukaryota; kingdom Metazoa; phylum Chordata; class Amphibia; order Anura; family Pelobatidae; genus Spea; species Spea bombifrons. Next base: position 57,502,216 of record NC_071090.1, read on the forward strand.
TTGTTAACATAGTTCAATAAATAAGGCAATGACAGAAGGTTGTAGTTGAAGGTCTTGTTACTATTAGGTACCTTAGCAATCAATACTGGGAACCATGCTTTTTAATGTTTTCATTAGCTATTACAAAAAGCTAAGGTATGTCTTTTTGTAGGTGATACAAAAGTGTCCAATGGGGTAGACATTCTGGGTGGAATAATGCAAATGGTTAATGACCTAAGTAAATTATAAAAATGGTAAAGCATGTGTCAAATGCACCTGGGATGTAGGTAGACTTCAGCTAAGGAATTGTGTACAGTTCTTGAGAGACGGGCTACTAAAATGGTCAATGGTTTGCAAGATAATTAGGGATCTCAATATGTATAGCCAGACAAAGAGAGTCAGGGGATGTGATAGAAACATTATAATACTTAAAGGTAATTAGTGAAGTACAGGACGGTTATTTAACATTAGGAAACATGCTAGAACAGGAGGTCATAATATGATACCACCCAGGTAATTTTGCCTAAAAGGCCACATTTGGGACATGCGCAGTTCAGTTTTTCAACTTGGAATTTTGACATCTGTTCCTTCTGCCCCAATATCCTATTTAAGACATCTATTCAAGCTACCCGAATAAACCATATATTTTTAAAAAATATATTTAAAATAGAGTATAGGGTATTTAAAATAGTGCACTAATTATACCATCAGCTTTTGCCAAACTATGTGGTAGTAATTTGCTTTTGTGTTTACACAAATTGACTTCAGGTATGAATTTACAGCTGCTGGTATGTGTCACCGCCACACAACACCCAAATTTGTGTTCAGCAACATCCTTCGAGTACAGTGCTAACACCCATCCATGGGTTTGTTGGGTTGTTTGGGAGATAAAAGGCCACATTTAGGAGGTGTGCATTTTTGAACTTAGAACTTCATGTCCTATTTGGGACATCTTTGAAGCTAGCCAATTCAATTTATCCCATCAAACCATATATTTTTGAAAAGGAGTGTGTAGACCTTCCCCGGCTGTCAGAGAGGAGAGTTCCCCGCAGCGGTGCAGGGAATTCTCCCTGACAGCCAGAGGGTATATGCAAAAATTGCCCCAGGCCCCCAAGCTTCAACAGCTGGTCTGTGCCATCATTGCCCCCAAACAACTTGTCTGTGCCTTTTTGCCCTTTGCCCCCCCTTCCAACATACAAGATATATAAACACACTTAAACAAATTACTTACTTATTTGGTATGAGGAGACAGGAACAAGGGACCCCTGTAATTACACCAGTGCTGAATGTTTTTAATACCTTTTAAGACATTATGAACATGCTCTCATTCGCCCCATGTTAAGTGGTTTTCCAGAAAGGTTAAAATACCTGCATCTTCTACTTTCTTTCTGTTCTTTTGTTAACCTTTCTGCCAGCTCTCTGTCCTCTAATCTTGTATCTTGTCTTTCCCTTCCCTAATCTTATATCTTGTCTTGTCCTTCCCTAAGTGCTTTTATTGGAACAGCAGAAGACCACAAAAAGTCACAGAGCGGGGTCACCAAGTCCCGTGGTGCATGGTGCCTAAAGGTCCCAACCGTTCTGTTTATTCTATAGCTGAAGAGGTCCAAACTTCCAGTGGCATTAGTCTCAGCACAAAAAATGTGTAGCGGGAGCTTCATGGAATGGATTTCCATGGCTGAGAAGCTTGTCTGCATTGGATTGAGTTGTGTAAAGCACGCCGCCAGAGGACTCTCGAGCAGTTGGACGAATCATGTTTCTCTGTTTGCCAGTCTGATGGGAGAGCCTGGCTTTGGCAGATGCCAGCAGAACGTTACCTGTCTAGATGCATTGTGTCAATTATAAAGTTTGTGTAAAGTTTGCTACAGGAGGGATAATGGTATGGGGTTGTTTTTCAGGGGTGAGTGGTATAATGGTCAGGTGTTACAATACTTTTTCCCAAATATGTATCATAATAAACATTTTACATGCATATTGGTTTGTATCCTCATATTTGGGTACTACGGTGATTAAGAATATTATTTTGTTGTGTTAGGAAACTTATTTAATCACACTTTGCCAAAGTATTCTTACTTTACAGCATTTTTCACACCTGCCTAGAACTTTTGCACAGTAATATATATATATATATATATATATATATATATACACCCAAACTATTTTCTTGTGTTAGCATTTAATAAATAATTAATACCAAGCAAACTTATCCTAAAAACAGTTAACAATGAAAGGTACTGTTGTAATGTATAGAGGTATAGAGTGACCAGACTATGAGTCTCTGGCAGACTATTTAAAATACATTCTGGCCTCTTGAACACAAATAATTAGTCATTCTCCTTTGTTTACATATGCATTAAACAGTGTAGCACAGTTAGGCACTCTGCCCAGGAGTGAGGGGATCCCCATACCTTGGGGATGTCTTGTAGACACCACGTCTCCAATCAAACCTCATTATGACGCTAGTTTGTTGAATAAAAATATATGTTTGCGGTTGTACTCGTAGGTCCTCTACAAAGATATCCTTTCCAAATGTAACTTAATATGCTCTGCTTCCAGGATGAATACATTCTTAAAGTTTACCTGAAGTGAACCAATGTTTGCAATAAAAAGTCACTTTGTTGCTGCTTGAAATAAACGCATAATTCACATTACCTGCCTTTCATTCACTAGTAATGCAATCCAGCTTTCAGTATATGTTTTAGTTTTATGTTGGTTTCTTTGTTTACAGTAAGATACATTATGCACAGGTCCAAAAATAAAAATAAAATCATTTCATGGTTTAGGGTTGACTTCAGAACAGCATTCCTAGTGTTCAAAACGGACCTAATTTAAATAATTTAAAAATAAAAAATAGATTCATACAAATAATAAGGCACGAAACTACACTAATTAAAAATTAACCTTTATTGCATCATTTTTTTTCATAACAGCACCTATGCAAAATAAACATGACATTTTAAACTATAATCTTTTGGTAAAATCCTTGTAGGTTTTGCTGAGAATATCCAATGCACAGGACTCATACCGCTCTGCTCAAGAAATTTGGAGGGAGCTAATAAATTAAAGCTTGGTTTGTGTACACTCTGTAGGCCTGATCAATAAATCTTTAAACTTCCCTGACACTTGAGATAAGCTTTTTTAAGTATGACCACCAACAGGGCTGGCCATAGTGGTATGTGAGTATGTGGTACTTGGAGTATTGTACACAGTACTGGGGACCAGATCTCCAGAAGGATATAGATACTTTGGACAGAGTTGAGAGAAAAAATGTTAAAGGATCACATTTAACTACATAAAGGGAATCAACACAATAAAGGAGGAGAGTAAATTAAAAAAACTTGTGGAATAGATATGCTGCCCCCCGAGATATGCTGCCACTCTGCCCCTTGAGATATGCTGCCACTCTGCCCCCCCCGAGATATGCTGCCACTCTGCCCTCCCCCGAGATATGCTGCCACTCTGCTCCCAAGATGATCACCCCCCCCTAGACTTACCAATGCAGACTCCCGGGTGTCTTGCGGGGATGGCGGGGGACATCTGCGCAATACGCGTAGACAACTTCTGGTGCCAGCACGTCCGCCATGGGAAGTGTCGGCAAGGGAGATTGTTAAAGCACATTGTGCAGACATTCTCTCTTGCCGGCACTCCCCCTGTGGGAAGTCCCGGCAAGGGATATTGTTAAAGCACATCAGGCAGACGTGCTGGCAGCGAAGGTGAACGTCTGCGCGATGCGCTTAGACAATCTCCCATGCCAGCACTCCCCCCGTGGAAAGTGCTGGCAGGGGAGGCTGTCTCAGCACATCGGAGATTAGGATGCTGGTCCCCTGTAGCGCTGCGGGGGATCTGAATCCAAACCCTGCTGCCTGCCGGGAGCCTGGAACTGCATGTCCCTGCTGTCGGGCGATATGAATTGCGCATTCCTGCACTAAACCCCGATTCTAGGCTGCACCCCCACTTTAAAAACTTTAAGTGGGGGAAAAAAGTGCGGCCTATATTCGGCCAAATACGGTATTACTTTACACAGAGGGTAGTGGATGCATGAAATAGCTTCCCAGCAGAGGTGGTATAGGTTAGTACAGTGAAGGAAGAAGCATGTATGGGATAGGCATAAGACTACCCTAGACATAAGAGATGTCCAGGTATTAACAAAAATACACAGAAATGGTTCTGCCAATACATTCTATGTTTCTATGTTGGCCTTTGCAGTCACAGAAGCAGAGATATGCTGTTCAGGCAGGATTGTTCTGGGCCAGGACTGCCCACTGACGTCAGCGGCGGTCCCATGATGTCGGTTGGAGTTCCCCCGAGATCAGTGAGCGATCTCACTTACGTCAGTGGGAGGTCCAGCTGACATTGGGGGCGTTTCCGCTGATGCCAGGGGCGTTCCTGCTGATGTCAGTGGGAAACACCCCCATTTAAAGGGAAAATTATAGGGGAGCAGGGCGTGTTAAGACCCCGCTCCCGCGACCCGGAGGGTTCGCGTCTTGACCTGGAGTCCCGGAGAAGCGGTGCTTCACCCAGCAATCTCTGGGCAAACCCGGAGAGTTCCCAGGTATGCAGCTAAGCCACACAAAATAAGAAGCAATGTTTCCATGCCCATGGCATATACATAAAGATTACTTCTGATGTTGCCTTTTCTGATACTGATAGGTAGTTGTTATAAATATTAAGGCTGATTGAATTAGCCTCTCTCTCCCACAACAGTGCTGCAGTCTTCTTGTTTAGATACTGCTAGAAACTCCAGAAGATGCAAAACAGGGCGGACCAGACGAGCAGTAGCTTGCCAGGAACGGAAAGGAAGGGGCGTGGCTGGGAGAATGAGAGAGGTGGTAGAGGGCAAGATAGTCCCTCCCCTGTCTCTCTATTGGTGCTGGCTGCTGCGGAGGAAGCTCCGCCCTTTTAAGTAAGTCTGTTGCTGGTTCCCCGTCACAAAAACACGGTGTGCAGGGCTGCACATTGAAGTCGCCCCTGACCTAGGCGCCTGGGATTTGTCGAGCCCTGCGAGGTTAATTATTCTTTTATATTGCAATACATTTTTGCAAGATGTTAGTGTACATAAGTCGTTCTAGTACAATCCCTCTTAGGGTGATGACTTAGTTAGTTACTTGTGTTGATTTTGTTCTTTACTGTTGTCCATATTAGTTGGTCATTCCACCGGAGGCTAATTTGGCTCTATTGCAGAGTCCATTATGTCATCCCATAAGCATAGTAAGACATTTTGGACAATGCTATACTTCCAACTTTGTGGGAACAGTTTGAAGAAGGGCATTTTCTATTCCAGCATGACTGTGCTCCAGTGCATAAAGCAAGGCCCATAAAGACATGGTTGGATGAGTTTGGCTTGGAAAAATTTGATGGGCCCACACAGAGCTCTGACCTCAACTCCATCAAACACCTTTGGAATGAACTGGAGCGGAGATCGCAAACCAAGCCTTCTTGTCTAACATCAGTGCCTATACTCACAAATGCTCTACTGGATAAATGGGCTAAAATTCCCACAGAAACAAATATTGTGGAAAGTACTCCCAGAAGTGGCTGGGGCTTCTATGGGGGAGCACCGAAAGGTCATGTCACGCTGGTGATCCATCATAGAAGCCCCAGCAGAATTGGAGGGCAGTAGCGGAGGATGTCTACACGCATCGCACAGATGCCCACCGGCTGTCAGAGAGGGAGATCCAGAGCGGGGGATCTGGATGTTAGTGTTATTAATCGACCACTATTTGAGGTCGGATTATAAAACAAAAGGTATTTTTCAGATTAGTTTGCAACGATTTTCATTATCAATTATTATCGATTTTATCAATTAGTTGTTGCAGCCCTAGTGTGCACACTTATGCAACCAGGTTATTGTGAGGTTTTTATTATTTTCTTTTCCCCTCAAAGATTTCAGCTTGTTCTGCAATTTAATTGTTCATGTTATAAGTCACATTAAAGGTGGAAAGAGTTCTGGCATGATTTATCTTTGTCTCACATTTTAACAGGGGTGTGCAGACTTTTTATATCCTCTATATCTAAGAAACAATCATTTATATTTTAAAGTTAAAAATTACAGGAATGTTATAGTAAAATAAAATACAACATACAATAAAATGTCTCAAAATTGGAAAAGATATTTATTATTTATTTTCAGTTATAATTAGAAAATATTTAAAGTCCCCCCCCCCCCGAATTGCACTAAATCTCTTCATTTCTAGTCATTCTCATAATTGGCTTCAGTATTGCCATTTAAATAAATAATAAATACCATAAAAGTTTAGACATTCTCAGTATTTTCATTAAATTAAAAACAAATAATATTGGTAAAGTTTAGTGGCTTTTCAATTTAACAGTACTTTACTGCAGATACTATTTCAGCCAACGATAATATTAATATTCTACTCCAAGGGGTTGTGGTGAAAATTTGGTTATGTGCCCAGTATAAATATGCTAAGTACTCAATTGAAAAGTGACCTTTTGTAGATAATAAAATTTAATTTTAGAAAAAATATCAAAACATATAATGTTTTTGAAAAAAAGTAAAATTGTTTACCTGTCTTGAAACCTTGCAAGCTTAGGGGTGGACATTGTTTACAGTTATTTAAGTGACAGGAATGGAGCTCAAATATTATTATGTAATGGCATTTGCAGGTTATCCTCTTAAGCTATATTACACTTGAGGATGCTAGAATGTTCAGTCTTTATTTGATCATTTAATTTAGTGTAGGCATATAAATTATGTTTAGCAAGACCCCCATGTACCAAAATACCCTACAGGCATAGGTACACTATATGGACAAAAGTATTGGGACACCTGACCATTACACCAACAGGGCATTTTATGACATTAATATGTAGTTGGTCCCCCTTTGCAGCTGTAACAGATCGCACTCTTCTGGGAAGGATTTTCATAAGAGATTTGAGTGTTTCTGTGGAAACTTTTGGCCATTCATCCAGTAGAACATGTGTGAGGTCAGGCACTGATGTTGGACAAGGCACTGGCTCGCATCTCTTGGATGATGTTGAGATCAGGGCTCTGTGTGGGCTAGTCAAGATTTTCAACCCCAAACTCATCCAACCATGTCTTTATGGACCTTGCTTTGTGTATTGGGGCACATTCATGTTGGAATAGAAAAGTGCCTTACCCAACTGTTCCCACAAGGTTGGAAGCATAGCATTTTCCAAAATGTTTTGGTATGCTGAAGGGGACATACCCCATCTGTGGGCAAGAATGTTCACAAAAATGCTTGTGAAAAGCCTTTCCAGAAGAGTGAAAGCTGTTACAGTCTATTTCTTAGAAGAGTTTAAATAATAGCTACCGTATATTCCGGCGTATAAGACGACTTTTTAACCCCAAAAAATCTTCTTAAAAGTGGGGGGTTGTCTTATACGCCGGGTATTTACCAAGCCGGAGGTTCCCACGAGGCCACCAATCTCTCTAATCACTACGCGCCGGCTATTGATGCCGAGCGCAGGGATGCCGTCATGTCCCGGCGCCCGGCATCAATTGTCGGCGCTTAGTGATGAGGGAGCAGGGAAGCCCGAGGTCTGGCACTTCAGACCTCGACTTCCCTGCTCTCTAATCACTACGCACCGGCTATTGATGCCGAGCGCAGGGATGCCGTCATGTCCCGGCGCCCGGCATCAATAGCCGGCGCGTAGTGATTAGAGAGCAGGGAAGCCGAGGTCTGAAGTGCCAGACCTCGGGCTCCCACAACTGGATGGAAGAAAGAAGACAGAAGATAAGGTAAGAGATGGGGAGAAAGGGGGGAGAAATAAATTATAATATATATATATACTGGTGTGTGTATATATATATATATATATATATATATATATATATACATACACACACACACGTGTGTGTATATATATATATATATATATATATATACACATACGTGTGTGTGTGTGTGTATATATATATATATATATATATATATATACATATACATGTGTGTGTAAAGGCAGGGGTGTGTGGTGAGGGCAGTGTATAAATGTATATGTATGGACAGGCATATGTGTAGATATATATATAGATATATATATTATATATGTGTGTGTGTGTGTGTAAGGGCAATGCATGTATGTATATGTCATCAAATCAACCAGCAAATCACCGGTAAGGTACATCGCTTGCCGTGATTGGCTGGTTGTTGTACGCTGGGTAGAGGGGTAGTCTTATACGGCGAGTATAGTCCAAACTCTATATTTGGACTGTAAAAGTTGGGGGTCGTCTTATACGCCCAGTCGTCTTATACGCGTTAATGCGTTAATATACTGTAGATAAATATAAGGCTGAAGTCTGAAACAAGTTGTCGCTACATATAAAAATTAGAAAAAATAATCTAATAATCTGTATTCCACCATATGAATACATACATCATTCTTTATCTGTAAAACAGGAAGTGTGTCATGAGGCTTTAGGGGTGTTCCTGGATATGAATTCATCCACCAAACTGAATGGACCTCTACTCACTACTGGAATATAGCAATTTGTGTTTTCAGTAAAATCTCTTCATCTCTATACCCATCCTTTATTTCCCTATCATCTAAATACCCTTCCCTTAGCATGATGCCCTTCATACAATATACAGCAATTATTTTATCAATTCATAAAATGTAACACAGGGGTGCAACAAGAAACCATCGAGTAAGAATTGCCCAGGAGACCCCTAATTGGCTTGTTTTAACACATTTGCTCCCCAAAACCTGCCAGTGGCCCTAAACAACCTGCTTATTTCATTGTTGCTAAACATCTTGTCAATCCCCCCAAACAGCCTGCCTTTGCCACCTTTTCCCCAAAACATTTACACATCCATGCTAACACACAAACAAATTCATGTTAAGACACGCACTTATACATAGAATCTCATTCTAACATACATTTATACATACTTCCTTCCAGTTGCTAGCTCACCACTCCCTCTTGCACCCCCTTTCCTAACCCACAACTTTCTCTTTGGTGCTCGCCTCACGTTTACCACAAGGTAAGTGGTAATGCCGGATATGATGTCATATCTAGTTTGACACTGATCGGCATACGTGCAGTGGGAGTAATTATATGTGTGACCACGGGCATCAATGCCGCTTCAGGGGCAAAATCTTGCACCCACAGCTTCATTGGCAGTCGCAGCTATGGCTACACGTATACTTAGATGGCTAGCCTCAAGACCGGCCATAGGGAAGGCGACCTACCGGGAAATAATCTTGTAGGCTATTCTGGCCCTGTGTGTATTGTAAGGACTACATGTGAATTGCAATAAAAGGTGATCCTGTTTATTAAGTGCTTTCTATAGCTTGAGATGCATAGGACATTTCTTTTCTTGCCTCTGCTCTCCTGTTTAAGTATTTTGCTCAATAAACGGGATTACTTTTTTGCACTTGTGTAATCCTTATAATACAGATTTACTGGATTTCTTAGCCTGCAAGATTATCCCGGTATCCCAGTCTCTATAGTGTCCTATGCACCTTGAAGGAGGAGAGGCAGTGAAATTTGCTCCCCCTTACAGATTGGTGTCCTTAGTTCCTTCATATGGTAGGGTTTGCCCTTGCTGGGTTCAATTTACTCACTCTAACACACATGCCCTTGCATGTTAATCACAGATTCACCATTCAGCAAGTTGTTTACATGGACATGCAAGTGCCTGCAACTTCGAATATTGCGAGTTATTGGTCATTAAGGGGTTAAAGATCACAAAAGTCTGTTGGTCTCTCTTACGCTACCACCAAAACTACTACTTAAAAGCTAACCCAAGGAATTCTTTTTTTCGGGATAGAGTTTTCTCTGCAAATCTATCTGCATTATTCTGGCCTCTCGGGTTCACTTCTGCAAAAGAGCAGAGCCATGGGGACAACCCCTGGCTTCCTATAAAACAATCACATCACATTCAAAATCCTCTTTCCATCCTTTAAAGCTTTTTATCTTATAAACAAAACAGACTAAGGGAACATGTTTTCATTAGTAATACAGTACTTCACATACAGTACTGGTTTAATTTGCACTCCTGTAAATTGTGCTTTCCGCCTTTAGATATATCTTTTTGTCTCCTGCAATTACTTACACTGTAAGCTATTTGTTGATGGAACCTCCTTTTTCTTATGTATTTATACTTATTGTACTGACTACTGTATTTTTTCTATCATTGCACTTATTGGACCTCCCCTTTATTATATTTCAATTGCAATTATTGTTTGAAACACTAAGTACATCTGTTAGCGCTATAGAACTAAAATATACATATAGGTTCTGTGTCCCGCACTACTGTATTTATAAAAACTATAAGCTATAAAGTGTCATTGTTACCAGCTTTTGTATTAAGTTTAATTGTAATGTTCAAAAGTGGTAATTTAGTTAATTTACTGTATACAAACTATGTTTAGCAACTACTGACTCCTAGCCATCCAGTATGTTATTTTTGTATCAAACAGATGGCTGGAGGTGGTTAAAATGTGTAAATATGCAAATTATGAGTTATCTAGGAAAAATGCCAGCGATTACTTTTTTACCATAACTTATGGGAGAAATAATGAATTAGTCACATGAATTTCACGTAAAATACATATATTTGGTTAGATGCATTACTAATGCATTAAAAAAATCAACTTTTGCTTTTATTTTCAATTAATGTATAATGTAAAATATCGCTTTCTCACATCCATGCACATCATTTTATCTTCTGGGTGAAATAACATACACATTTCTACTATAAATTTGCTACAAAATGATTTTAACAGATATATTATTTTGTACATAGCTACAACCACTGTAATCTTGCATACCCTCAACATTTCAAACTGGGACAACAAAGTGGTGCAGGGTCATAGGCATGACCACCTGCTTTACCATGAAGAGCCACCTCATAGTGGGGCAGCTTCCTGGGACTGTGGGACAGAGCCGAAAACTGTGACTGTTCAATGTAAATTGTGACTGCTGGGAGTTATGATGTAGTGTATATTAGTGGCTGTTTTCATTTTGTGTAAAAGTGTAAATTTAGTATATTTATCAAAAGATAGGATAATCAATGTGCAGGAAAAATATGATACCATGTAACACAACTACATTTATTTATTGATTGATGACCAGTGGCGTCACTACAGGGGGGCAAGGGGAAATTGCCCCCCCTAAGTTATTCCTTGCCCCCCCTATTAACCCCCCAGCCGAATTTGGAACCACATGTCCCACCCGTGGTAGGGTGACCACACGTCCCGGATTCCCCAGGATAGTCCCGGAGTGGGACTACATGTCCCGCATCCCGGGCAGTTTCAATCTGGGACAATGCGGATTGAGAGCTCTCCTTAGACATGGATATCTGGCAAACTTGCTCCACCCACCTCAATGAACGGGGCTGGCATTGCCCACGAAGGTCATTGAGCCGTGCTGGCCAGCTGACTCAATTCTATTTTGGATCGACGGGGGCGGCATTTAATTCGTAATTCAATTGATTAGCTGGCGCCGCTCAATAACTTTTGTAGGCAGTGCCAGCGCGGCTCAATGACCTTTGGGGGCTTGTGTGTTAATGTGTTGATCTATACCTACTATAGGCAGCAGGGTCTAATATTAATGTATATCGGCAGCAGGGTCTAATATTAAAGAAACTGCCAGTTCAGCTGTTATTTTGAAATCATATTTCAATTTCAAGTGATAAGTGCTTATGTAGTTAAAAATGCATGTCTAATCCATATAAGTGATGGAGCCATCACATAAATCAATAATAAAGGGAGGGGCTCGCTGGGGGCATTAATACAAATAGTGCTGGCTGGAGACAATCATAAGGTGTGGGGCACCACATTAATCTATACTTAAAGGGTGCTGGCTGAGGCATCAATACGCAAGGGGGGTATCAACAACAATGCAGTGTGGATATTCTATCCTGATGTAGATGTCTGTGTCATAGATTGTGTCCTGCTATTTGTGTTTTTTTGGTTATCAGTGTAGCAGAGCCTGTCCTGGTGTGTGTGTGTATGGGTGTCAGTGTGTCAGAGCCTGTCCTGGTGTGTGTGTATTTGGGTGTCAGTGTGTCAGAGCCTGTCCTGGTGTGTGTGTGTTTGGGTGTCATTGTGGCAGAGCCTGTCTGGATGTGTGTGTGTTTAGGTGTCGGTGTGGCAGAGCCTGTCCTGGGGTGTGTGTTTGGGTGTTGCAGAGCCTGTCCTGGTCAGTGTGTGTTTAGGTGTCAGTGTGACAGAGCCTGTCCTGTTGTGTGTGTTTGGGTGTTGGTGTTGTAGAGCCTGTCCTGTTGTGTGTGTTTGGGTGTTGGTGTGGCAGAGCCTTTTCTGGTACGTGTGTTTGGATGTTGGTGTGGCCGAGCCTGTCCTGGTGTGTGTGTTTGGGTGTCGGTGTGGCAGGCCAGTCTTGGTGTGTGTGTGTTTTTTCAGTCGTATGATTTAATGGTGGAAATTATTAATTTTTTTTTTTCTTCACTTAAAATTTTAATGGTTTCCGTAAAACAATAAATGCATGGACAAAAACAAGAGAGGAGAACGGTAAGTAGACATCGGACCAAATCAGTACAATGTGCCACAGAACAAAGTAACAGAACCCCGGACATATGGATAGCAATACAAATGGCATACATCGGGTATATGTTCAAATAAACAAAGGACCAGAGAGGCCCTTCAGGCTCCATGGGGTATGCATATCATAGAGCAGAAAACCAGGGGGGGTATTGCGAAAGGAGGTAAGATAAAAGTCGTCCCATCTGTCCCAAGTCGCCTGGAAAATATGAGAGGTACCCAGCGCCGAGTGTGCCATACATCCGTACATACGGGTAGTGGCCATAGAGTATAGCACCTCTCGTATGGATGGAGGCGCAGGGTTCTTCCACTTTCTGGCAATACAACTCTTAGCAGCTAGGAGGATGTGTATTAGGAGCTTATGACACGGTGAATCCAGGTCAGGAGGGAGCATATCTAGGAGGGTGACCGAGACGGAAGCGACAATCGAGACTGGGAGCAAATGATTGATGAGTGCAAAGACTTCGGACCAAAAGGAAGACATGGGCCATCGTACCCCTGTGGCCACACAGTCTCCAACAGAAAGGGGAGGCAGACGGGAAAATCTTGGAGAGCTTGGAGGGGACATAGTACCATCTCAATATGACTTTACGATTCATTTCAAAGTGGATAGCATTCCTTGACACACCTTTAATCTGTTCTAGGGCTGTATACCAATCTTGAACATCGAAGGAGCAATGAAGCTCTTTTTCCCATGCGTCCATATATGGAAGTTTTACGGGCTTACAGTCCAACAGTGCCGCATAGCAAGTGGAAATGGCATGAGGGACTATGGGAGCCTGGAGACATAGTTTAACAATTGAAGGCATAGAAGTCAGAGACAGGGTGGGTTGCCAATATTTCTGGATAACGTTGCGGAATTGTAAAAATTGTAGAAAGTCTTTATTAGAGAGGGAATAGTCAGTTTTCAATTCTTGGAAAGAGTGGACATGGCCTCGCGAAATAAGATGGTGAATGGACAGTATACCAGCCTGCAGCCACGAGTCAACGGAGACATGAGGTAGGAGAGGGCGCAGAACTGTAATGGGTGCATGTTCAGATAGAGCAGACGGGAAACCAAGAGTCGTATGGTATTTGTCCCACAGAGACAGCGACAGTTTTGAGGTGGGTAAAAGATGTGGCAGTGGTGGACGAACTGACTTCGGAAGCCACAATAGATCCCTGAAGACCCATGGACGGGCAAAAACATTTTCGAGGTCGACCCACGCCACCCGCGCCGCAGTGGAGAACAGTTGAAGAGTCTGTGTAAGGGCAGCAGCAACATCTGGGACCCCCAAGCCCCCCAACATCTTGGGTCGCTGGAGAAGACGAATGGAGAGCCGTGCTTTTTTGTTGGCCCAAATGAAGGTAGATACTTTCGACTAGATTTCGCGGAGTAAGGTAGGGGGCACAGGGACCGGCAGCGTCTGGAATAGGTAAAGCAGTTTCTGTAAAGCGTTCACCTTGAAGGAAACAATCCTACCAGTCCATGACAGCTCAAATTTGGACCAACAAAGGAGGTCCTCTTTAATTGCGAGCCAGATGTGTTGGTAATTCACTTTAGCCAAAGTGTGGACGGATTTAGTAAGCCGGATTCCTAAGTACCTAAGGTAATCAGAACTCCAATCATACGGGAATGTTGCCGATAGTTGAGCAATCGTCGCTGCGGGGAAGCCAAGGTTCAGAGCTTGAGATTTGCCCCAATTTATTTTGTAATACGAAACAGTGCCAAACTCCTCAAGGAGAGAGTGCAATGCCGGTAAGGAGGACTGAGGATCTGTAATGGTCAATAGGACGTCGTCAGCGTACAAGGCAAGTTTCATTTCAATGGAGTGGCACGGAAAACCTTTAATAGCTGTCGTCGACCGGCAACACGAACACTTGCATGAGGACGAACATATAGGCGGTCAATTGCTGCAATGAAGGCCTCTGGGAGATGGAACGCGCGTAGAGTGGCCATAAGAAAGCCCCAGTGAAGCCTATCAAGGGCCTTCTCTGCATCCAAGGAGAGTAGGAGGCACGGTTGACGTCGAAAGGAGGCTAGGTGAATGATATTTGCAATCTGCCACTTGTTATCCGAGGGCTGGCGACCCATAATGAAGCCCACTTGATCATTGCAAATCAGAGTTGGTAAGAGGCGGTTTAGGCGATCAGCCAGAATCTTAGAGTATAATTTTGTGTCCGTATTCAAAAGGGAAATGGGTCTGTAATTTGCGTAGTCAGTTGGGGTCTTCCCGGCTTGGGTATTGTGGTGATGTGCGCAATGGCCATCTCTGAGGGGAGGGAAGAAGATCCCATCAAGTGGGTATACAAGTTACAAAGGTGGGGAGCCAAGATATCTTTAAACTTTTGGTAGTATGAATTAGGTAGACCGTCGGGTCCAGGCGCTGTATGAGGCTTGAGGGCAGAAACAATCTTCCGAGAGCTGAGGTATGGGAAGGGAGTCCAGGAAACTGCGGATATGTTGGTCCTGTGGCTGCGGCACGTGTGGGTGGGACCGTAGGTTGTAAAGGGATTCGTAGTAGGCTGCAAACTGGTCAGCGATGTGTTTAGGATTGTAGATCCTTCCGGCATCAGGTGTTTGTAAATAATGAATTGTCGAGGACGAGGAGTGGGTTTCGACTGTGTATCTTATGTGACCCCGCTATATATTGTTTCTAGAGTCGCCACTGCTGGAGAGAACCTTGTGGGTTGCACAAGTGAAGTAGGATTTCATACACCCCCAATGATAAAACATTATGATCTGTACCTCATTTACATTGTGTGGAATCAAAATAAATTTCGTTAAATTTTAAAGTTTGTTTACAATACAAACTTATGTGGTAGGCATGCTTAATGTATGTTAAATCATGTTAATCTGGATTGGATTAATATTGTGATATAGATAAAGGTAGTTATAGAATTACATTAATGGCCATATTTAAAACAATTTTGGAAAATGTAACTTTATATTTTGTTTTAAGAAGCACCTTAACATTTGACCAAGGCAAGAATGACTTTTAATAGTAAATTGTTAATTCAATGTGTAGTGTAGCACTCATAAATGCTAATGATTTATTAATATTTAATGTTAAGGCACTCATTTTAAATGAAACACAGTTATAGTATAGTAAAATAAAGTTGTTCAATCTTGAAGGAACTCAAAGCTGAGTTGCTTGCAAAACAGAAAGTAGAACAAACTCCTTTTGTTCTCGTCCTTTATGAAATTATACTTATGTGTCTTTCTAAATAATGCAATAGCAGATAATAGCATTCCACAAAGTTAATTACAGTTAACATACTGTAAAAAAATGTCTGATTCCTATAAAATGTCTCTGTGGTGTTCACAGGAATTGATGAAGATGTTCTGAAAATTATTCTTAAAATTGTACTGGGATATGTTTGAATGTGCAACAGCTCAATTAAACATGAAGTTGAAATAATGTATGGTAGTTCCCACGATGCTCATTCTCCCACTGTTAGGTCTGCTGTGTGGTGTAGTGGTTCTCAGCTTACTACTCGTCTGAGGTAGCAGAACCACGTCACCATTTTCTTGATGCGTTTTGTTATGGCGTTCTGAATACTCGTTTGGCGCCAAATGTGAGTATTTTAATCCTTGACTTCGACACTATGGTACCCTCTTGTTTAGCTTGTTTGTTTGATTCGCTGTTTAGTTGATTTCTTGTTAATTTAGACCTTGGCTAGTATTTGACCTTCCCTGAACGCTGCCTGTCCTGACCTCTGCTTTGTTTTGGAGTTTGTTGCTGCTCTTGCCCCATCTACCTCGCTTTCGATCTGGTTTGACCTCAGCTCGTGTCTGACCCTGCTCATGAGCAGGGGCGGGCTGGGCCGGGGGGGCAGGGGGGCAGGCCGCCCGAAATCTAATCTAAACGGCCGCTGGGTGCTGATGCCGGCGGCCGGCGCTACTATAATACTTTTTTTAAAATTTTTATTTACTATGGCAAGCCGATGCGGCTTGCCATATTAAATTTTAAAAAAGGTATTAAAGCAGCGCCGGCCAGCAGCATCAGCACCCAGCGGCCGTGTGTGACAGCCGCCTAGTGATGGGAGCAATGCCAGCGTGAGGGTTGAAAGCTCCACCCCCTCGCACGGAGCTTTCACCCCTCACGCTGCTCCCGTCACTATGCGGCCAATCTAATCTAAACGGCTGATGCGTGCTGCTGATGCTGCCGGCCGGCGCTACTTTAATATTGTTTTTTATTTAATATGGCAAGCCGGATTGGCTTGCCATAATAAATTTTAAGAAAAAAAGTATTAAAGAAGGTCCGGTCGGCGGCATCAGCAGCACGCATCGGCCGTTTAGATTAGATTGGCCGCATAGTGATGGGAGCAGCGTCAGGGGTGAAAGCTCTGCCTCCTCGCACTCAGACTGCTGGAGCACCGGATGTCAGTGACACGACGTAGAAAACGGCAGTCTGCAGCTACCAGGGAACGGAGGTCTACACGAAGAAGTGGAAGATGTACAAGGTTATTAAGATTATATATTTGTACAAATTATATATTATTTTTTTGTATTCGTTTAAAAAAAAAACAAAAAAAAACGGTAGTGTCACCTCCGTCCCCAATCAGCCCCTCCCAGTGTCACATCTGTCCCCTTTCAGCTCCCCATGTCATTGCTGTCCCCATCAGCCCCAACCAATGTCACCTCTGTCCCCAATCAGCCCAACAGAATTGGGTTCAGTATCACCAGCCTATAGTACTGTGGGTTGGAGTAATAGATTACATCACTCTGGTTTGTAGCCAGAGGTTATGTTAATGTAATTTTCCTTTTCTCTATTTTCCTCTTCTTATCTATCTCCTTCTTCTTTTTGGGGTGCAGGACCCATTCCATTTAGTTTAAGAATAACACAGCCCCTGGAGCTCAGAGTTGGGGTGACAGAACCCTTAAGGTCCTCTATTCAGACCTGTCAGTTAGTTTAGATTGGGCTCTATCTGCCTGCTAGCGAGGATCAGGTGATATCAACATACAGATAACTATACAAGGTACATGACTACTTACCTATTGTTACCTTACCTATGTACTGCCTCATTTGCATACTCCATTATACATAGTTTGAACACAATACACAAGAGTTGGGATAGCACAAACCTGAGAATCTATTTTTCCAACAGTTTTCCTCACCATCAGATCCTGTTAAACATCACTACAAGCAAATGGATCTGCAAACAGGTGTATAAAGTCATAAATATAGGTATGCCAGTTCAATAAACAAACAATGCGTCATACTGAAGAGCTGGGGTGTAAATGGTAAGTCAATGTTCATCATACAAAAACCAGACTTAAATATAATTTTATCTTATCTTATATATATATGACTCTGAAAAGAAAGCATAAATGACAGGCTCTGGCTTTCCTCTCCCACTTCTCAGTCTACCCCTTCTCACTATGTACCCCCTCTCTCCCTTCTCACTATCAACCCCCTCTCCCCAGTTCTATCAACCCCCTCTCCCCACTTTTCATTATCAACCCCCTCTCCCCACTTCTCACTATCTACTCCCTCTCCCCACTTCTCACTATTTATCCCCCTCTCCACTTCTCCCTATCTACCCCCTCTCCCCACTTCTCACTATCTACCACCTCTCCCTACTTCTCACTATCTGCCTCATCTCCCCACTTCTCACTATCTACCCCCCTTTGTAGTTCACTTACCCTGATGAAGTCTTGTGGTGAGAAAGCAAGGCCTCAGTCTTGCTGCTCTGCTGCGGCTTCACTGCTGAGCGCCGGGATTTGATGTAATATTCTGCACCAAGACAGACCCCCCTCGCTCCCACCACTGCAGTTAGGGCAGCAACGAGGCGGGTGGCAGTAGGGAGAGGAGGAGATAGAGGGGCGCAGAGCTGTTGTTGAAAACTTTTTCATGAGTGACCAATCGGCGCCCCCCTCTCGCCTCCACTCCCTGCTGCCTGGGTGCACACCATGCACCCTCCTCAACACAGCCCTGGCCTTGGTCATGGGACGGTGCCTGGTGCCTAGGGTGACCATTTTATTTCTGCCATTCAGGGACACAATATGAAGCGCATGAGATCACACACAGGTGTATATATTTATATACTGTAAATATATATATAAATATTAGACCCTGCTGCCGATATATAGATTCTCTCACTCATTCACACAATTCATCCACACACTAATTAATTCTCTCACTCATTCTCACTCTATTTATTTCAAAATTCTTACTACCTTCTTTCTCACTGTCTACTCCCTCTCTCCCCTTTCTGACTATCTGACCCCTCTCCACCTTTGTAGTTCACTTACCTTCCAGAAGTCCTGCAGTGGGATCTCGAGGCAGCTGTCTCCCTACTCTGCCGCGGTGCACGCAGCTTCACTGCTGAGCGCCGGAATATGACATCATATTCCAGCGCTCAGCATGACATGCCAGCACCGCAACCGAGCTAGATGCCTCACTCTTTTACACTCCCTTGCACTATATAGTAAATATGTAGCATAACAAATTAACTTAGAAGTAAGGATGCACTTGAAATTCAGGAAGCACTTGACCGAAACTGAAAATGACCCCCCCCTTTAAAAAGAAAGACACCATGTATATGAAATATTATATATAGCCAAGTCAGCCAGTACATGCTGGAATCTGGGTATGCCTGGGTATGATAGGAGTGTGATTTAATACAGATATATCTAATATAGCAATCACACTCCTATGATGCACAACCAGCCAATACATGCTAAAACCTGGCTAGCTACCACCCTTGTGTACTGATGCTGCCAGCACAGATAAAATGCTGCTGTGCAGCATGGGGTCTGTACATCACTTACAGCCTCAATGTGCCATGCCACATCCATGCTATAACATATTTATTCATATACTCATTAACAGATACTCATTCATTCCCTCATTTACAGATACTAACTATTCACAGATACTCATTCATTCATTCAATTACACAATGCACATGTAAGCAGCAGCAATTGCCCTCTGCTCCAGCCCACCCCTGGATTTTTGTTAGCTGTTATTTCGGCATTTTGCCGATAATGCCATTTTCGCCAAAATGTTTCGGCCACCGATATTTTGATGCATCCCTAATTAGAAGTAAAGCCCACAAAACACTGTTTTTTGGTGATACAGGATCTGCAAAGTGTCCAACTAAAGACAATGTATAGAGTACCAAACTAAAAATAAAATACATTGTGCCTTAGAGCTTTACATCTGTGCCAAAAAAAGTTAAAAATAATTGTATTTTTACAAAAGTACTGCCAATGTTTTTGCTTAACACAAAAGCTATTGATCTAACAGTGCCACTGTTACTCAGCAACTGCCAAGTTCGTGGAACACATACTGATTATAAGGTTGTAGCACACAGTGTCTCTCTGAAGACATGCTTGTTGTTTCCCACAGAAGAATACATTTTCTTATTTACATCCATAGTTGATTATAGTATTCTCTATCCATTGAAGGGGTTATCATTTGCTCTCTATACTCAGAATCGTGGCCAGAATCCATTGTCAATGAATTCAAATTAGGTTTTCATTTTCCAGAGAATGTAGGATATGTTTACTATCACATGGGTGTAATTCTTGGATCTGTTCAAATTGCTTCAAAGACCAAGATCTCCTAAATCGGTAATGTAATTCTGTCAGAGGCATTAGGAAGTGCATTAACACATTTTATTCAAGCAGTGTATGTTTTTAACGGGTATTATGTAAATGATAAATAGAAGTGGTTCTCATAACTTATTATCATTATTTTGTTCCAAGGGTCATTACTGTGGGTACAACCATCTTATGAGGCCACAATTTAATTCTTAGCCATGTTCTTTTTTTTTTTTTTTTCATATCAAAATTTTATTAATTTTCCATACATAAAGAAACAGTTCTTAGCCATGTTCTTGTAGATACCAATGAGGTCATATTGCGGCTGCCAACTATGCAGGTACTTTTAGGTGGCTATCCTTTTCTTAGTCCCTGGCCTTATCTTATACCTAGCTTAGCCTTATGCCTATCCCATGCTTGCTTAAACACCTTCACAGCATTTACACCTACCACTCAGTAATATTTCCTGATGTTACTTTTAAACCTTTGCTCCTCCAGCTAAAGACTACACCCTCTTGTTGTAGTAGTATTTCTTCTTTTAAATTAACTTACTTTATCATGTTGACTCCCTTTAAGGTATATGTTAAGATTCTTTAACCTTTCCTGGTAAGGTTGATCCTGTAATCCATGAACCATTTTAGTAGCCCTTCCTTTCTCTAACATATCTATATCCTTCTGGAGATACTGTCTCCAGTACTGTACACTCCAAGTGAGGTCTCACCACTGCTCTGTACAACGGCATGAGCACTTCCCTCTTTCTACTGCTAATGCCTCCCTATATAACCAAGCACTCTGCTAGCATTTCCTGGTGCTCTAGTGCACTGTCTACCTACCTATAAACCCTCTGAAAAAAATACCCCTAATTCCCTTTCCTCCTATGTTGAGGTTAGGGCAGTATCAACTATTCTATACTCTGTCTGCACTTGAGTTTTTATGTCCTAGGTGCATTCTTTTACATTTATTCACATTAACTGTCAGTTGCCACAGCTCTAACCATTTTTGCAGTTTACCTAAATCATTTGCCATTTGGCTTATCCCTCCAGGAACATCAACCCTGTTGCAAATCCTTGTGTCATCAGCAAAAAAAATAAATAAAAAATAAAAAAAAGGAGGATTTGGGTGTTGACCTGAGAACCAGAAAAGCAGTGCATCTTTCTGAGTTCTCCGGTCAAACCCAGAGATTTCCCAGGTATGTATTTAGTATAGCAAACAAAACTAGCACATGTGCAGCATGTGTATCTAGCAGGCAGGTGCACACATGTCAATTATCCACCTCTGGCATTAAATTGCCAGGCCCAATTTTAATCCCCAGTCTCTTCCTTATGTTTCCTAAAACCTTACTATTTCACCCTTGCATTTTATCTATTTAGTAAAAAAAAACACTGATAAACAACCCTTGGTATATCTTCAAACCATTTTGAATGTATATGCAAATAATCATGCCAGCTATTTGATTATAGCTATAGAGTGATAAGACATGCTATTTAAATATAGAAGTACTATTATAATATGTTTCCAGAGAAATGAGAAGTTCCTGTTCCTGAGAAATATATTGACTGTATTAATATTTGCTTTTCTAAAAGGGTGTCTGTCTATTGTTTAAACTAACATATTATATTTATAGTGATTATAAAAATCCACCATACTAGATTTTTAATAATAATAATAAGAAATAAAATATTAGGATGGAGAAGAGATGTATTTCATTATGGTTTTGGTATTTTGCAATTGTCAAGACCTACCTATACCTTTGCAGCACCTGCTGAATGCTGGGGAAGATTTTCTTACCAGGTTGTAGTCTCTCGACTGCCAGCGACTGCTATCCTAAAACGAGGCTCCTGCAATGAGCATACCCCTTGGTCTGGGAGCAGGTAATGTCTAATCATCATTTGAAAATGTTGGACGATCCCGAAAAGAAATCTTTTTTTTCCTATAGGTTGTGCACCCTTTGAGTTCCTAAGGTGATGGATATTGATTACTGTACAACCTCCTAATACCCAAATGGTGCATAGAAAGACCCCACTATCCTCCCTTAGCATTAGGGGGCTATTTTTTTAATATTTTTCTTGCACCTGGGCCCTTAGTACACTAGTTCTGTTACTGATTTCACTGTTACATATTGTGTAGCCAATATGCATGAGACATTATAATAATAAATAAAGTTACTGTAATTTTAGTTAGTGGGATATTTTTGAAACTTAAATATTATCCTCAAGTCACTAGTCAATTTTAAATGACTCATCACAGGACTGGGTCTAGGTTTATTTGTGTATAAAATAATCCTTTTGACAGGCAAATAGTACAGAAACAAAATTCCATGTGACAACATAGTACACCCTGCAGCAGAACCAAGTACATCTGTCCCACATGATTTCGGATCAGTTTTGTTACCTTAGAAACCATTAAATGTTCATCCAGTATTTTCTGTGTTTATCTTCCATTTGGGGTCCATGGTCTTAATACCAACAGCCATTGATTGTGCTCTTCTTGAATTGAAAGTTATATTGTCTTGCATTAACAATAAATTAGGTAAATGATGGGATTGCATGCAGTCAAGTGGTGAAATCTACTTGGACAACCCAAACCAAATCCAAGGTTAATAACAAAACATAGGTTAGAATATAAAAGCCAAGAAGAAGAACCAAGTCAAAGAGCTAAGATTGAAGATAAAGCAGATAAAAGGTGCTATGCAAATGATGATGGTTTGAAAGAAAAAACAATCTAGATAATTGCGTAATCAGCCATCATGCAGAGGAAAATTGTAATAGAAATATCTAAAGCACAAGTTCTTTCTTGTGGCAAGGACATTTTCTATTATATAGGTAAGCCATTTGGGTGCCTGGGGCACATGGCTGGTATGGGGTGCCACCACAAGTTACTTAACAACAAAATGCATACTGGAGACATCATTCACCTAGGCTAAACGATAAGGGCCTGCTGGTTGAATGCATATTTAAGAAACCAAACACCACTGAGGTCTCAGATCAAGATAAGCCATGGTAGCCATTAGACCAACTCACAATAGGGTTCTATGAAAAGGTTCAAGTAGCTTAGCTATAAAAGGTTTTAACTATAAATAGTACGTGTATCATTTAAATGAATTTCTCTTATTCTGTTTGCCTCAGTTGCATTTTGTAATAATGTTGTGATAGTTTGTGTCATCATGACTCTGGATATTTCTCTTTATATTGATCCAGATGAAGAAATAATGAATGATATACTTATAGATAAATAAAATATTTAACATATAAATCATATTTGTAAAAAAAATGTAAAATGTATTGTCATGCTAGTTTTTTTGCTATGTGCAAATTATTTATTAAAGAAAAATATTTTTTCCTGTTCACATAAATGGGGACTTTGCAAAGACACTAACTAAATGTCAAAATACCCGAGGCAGTGGTATACTCAGGTTAAACACCATCATCACTGACTCAATTTACAGCAGCAAAAGGTTTTCCGCAGAATACTCTGGCATTCTGACAGATGTCCTTTAGCTTGGCAAGAACAATGTAAACAATGCTATCACGTGAACTGATCTAGGACTACAAGTGCCACACAGATCTGTAAACAACTTCATGATTCCCAGCTGGATACAAGACCTTGTTTCAGTAAACTCATTGCAATACGATGCATCAAATGAGTATGACTCCTCTTATAATCTAAAAACTTAAGTGATGTTTTTATAGCAGTAATAGAACAGCAACTGACAAATCAATCTAATTCCGTTTATATAGAGAGCTTTCTGATTTATTTAATGTCTAATTCATCAATGGTTTTCACAAACCAGTTTTTTTACTATATAGTCTATTTATTATTTTAAGAATTTAGTAAGAATTTTGTGCTTTCTGCACTTTTAAAGGAGATCAACTAGTGTGCAAAAGAACACAATTTCAAAATGTATTTTTGTACTCATAGTTACGTACCAATCTTACCGGGATTCATTCTATTTCATCGGTGTCCTAATCTCCCTAAACTCTGCAGTATGGCAAAAAGTATTTGAGGACTCTAATTGCCTGAAGACTCATGTTTTCCCTGTGGACCGTTCAGAGAAATTTCCATTAATAACATTTTCTTGGAACTCAACAGATTACTTCAGGCACATAACAATTCACAGAAAATTAAATGCACGGTTACAAAATAACATATACAGCTCCATTTCAGTATATCATGCAACCTAACTCATCAAGCCTTTCTTGTGCAGTTGTGTTTTGTTTAAATATGTCTTTACATGTATAATAGGAAAAAAACAAAGGGCATTTTAAAAATATTTTTAGCTCTAGGCCTTGTCAAAAAAATATAAGTATATTAATCTAGTACACAGTGCATTATTTAGTAACATGATAAACAAATGTGTTAATCGTACCAGAGTGACTTTAGCTCAGCCCTTTACTTAACTGATCACTAAACTTCTTATGAAGTGAATAGGCCCATTGTGTTGTTTCTCAAAAGACGATAGAATATAGTAGTACAGAACTTGATGAGATGATGACCCACTTACCCAGGTTGGTTTACATACAGGGAAAACTGTGGCATATAGTGGCATTGTTGTTAAAGGACAGCTAAATATAGGGGGCAAGGTAATAATAATAATAATAATGAACTGTACTCGGCAGCTGAAGCTGGTGTCCAAGCCCTGACTGGCCATCTGGCACATCATGCAAATTCTCAGTGGTCTGGCGCCTACTGGCCACTCTCACACTTACACACTGATGATAACACACATGCACAAGCTAACACAAACACATTCGCTCTAACACACACTTACACATATACTCATGCTAACACACACTCCTTCTCATACACTCACACATACACATTCCATTGTGCCAGTTCGGCCCTGGCAGTGATGTAGTTTACCATTGTATTCCAGGACACAAAAGTAAGGCTTCACATGTAGTTAGTGTTTTACTGGTTTAGAACAAGTGATATCACTTACAAATAAGTAAGCCTAATGGTTAAAACAAAACAAAAAAACTTTTTTGGCTTATTGGCTTTTTGCTTGTTTCCAAATTCATTTTTAAGTTCTGTGTCTCATCCTCCCCCTATTTTAGTAACTATATTTTTTATATTTCAATAGTTCATGTATGTGCCAGTGATGCAAAATATAAATCTCCTTAAATTCTTCATTCTTGAAGAGGGAATTATAATCAAAGGTTCTTATTTAAGAAAGCTTATTGGGTGACTTATAGTTACTACTTATAGTTTAAGCCTATCAATTAACTATTTAAGGCATGGTGTTTTATGTCTATATATTTTACTGGTGACTTATAGTGTTCTGTGAAAAACACTTTTTGTGCAGCACTGGAAAAAAAAATAAACCTAAACATAACATATTTTGACTGCAAAGAATGGATTATAAAGATTAAGTAAAATGTTAAAATTAGTACACCTAGTGTCTGATTTTAGGTTTTAGGTTCTAAGTGTCAATCACTACAGTGATTTTCAGGGAGATACTTTTATACCCATCAACAGGAACTGAATGCTTTCATGCAGTGATTTGTACCACTTCTGTACTGAAGCTGACGAACGTTGTGTTCTGATCACAACAGAGAACTAGATTGGAATTTAATATATACATAAATAAACTCCCAAAGACCTCAGACTGTTCTAGCTATTAATAAATTGAATTAAAAATGCCTCTGGATGTTTGCTTCATATTATTCATACATTCTTACCCTGAATGCCTTTGGTTCGTTTTTGACCCCTTCGTTTTCAGGCAATGAATTTTGTTCCCTGTCCATTTGATTCAGCCAAAAATGTAGGGGCATTTGTAATTCAGGAACAACATTTTCTATTTATCGCTCTCCATCTTCTTTTGTTTTCTCTTGATCGCTCCCATTTCTCTTCATCTCTCTACTTTCTATTTATCTCTTCTCCTCTTTTTTTTCCTATCTCTCTACTTTCTCTTTATCCCCATCTCTTCTCCTTCTTATTATCTCTCCTCGTTTTCATAATCTCTCCCCTTTCTAGTTATCTTTCCACCTTTCCAATCTTTCATCTTTCTTATTACTAAACTAAAATATAACTTTTAATTGTTTTCGGGCAATGAATTTCGCCCCTGCTCATTTGGTTCGGCTGAAAATTTACAGGCGTTTTCAATTCATGAATGAAATTCATTGCCCACATTCACTATCTAACACTCTTGTGCTAGCTGTTTCCCAATCATTTCTGCCTCCGCATCTTCAACATTTTATTTTCTCTCTTGCTCTTCATCTGCATCCACATGGACATAACCAGGTGGGAATGTCCACCAAAATTGGAGGATGGAGGAGAGAACGTCACCAGACGTCCCTCTATATTGACCTAAGTTCTAACGAGGGCAAAATGACAGCGCTTTTATTGACCCACAAGAGTTCCAACGTCAGGCAGATTTATTGAGACAAAGAACAACGTTTCACAATGAGGTCTTTTTTAAGTAGTTTTGGAGGATCGAGGAGAGGACATTATCGCAAGCACTGCCATTGTGGCGTAAGTTCTCGCCGAGTTATGTCTGTGTGGGTGCGGACAAAAATGAAAGATAGAAAGCAGATTGAAAAGCGACGAGAAGAGAGGAGTGAAGAAAGAAGATGATGCGGAAGAAGATGCAGAAGTGGAAGTGGTTGGCAGAAGCGGAAGTTGTAAGCAAAAGGCAGAAGTGGTTGACAGAGAAGTCAGGGAAACATTTAGAGAGCATGAGAGAGCGAATGAGAATAAGACTGTGAGAGAGTGATGGGACCTATTAGATTGTAAGCTCGTTTGAGCAGGGTGGAGGGCCCTGTTGTCACCTGTTGTCTTTGTAAGTCAAATTGTTATGTTATATACTACTTGTTTTGTCCTGTCCACCCATTGCACAGCGCTACGGAATTTGATGGCGCTATATAAAAAACAATAAATAATAATAATAATTTTAGGGAGTTTTCATTGCTTTGTACAAATCGCCGAATTTACCACTAATTATGTACAAATCCAATTGCACATTTCTAATGTTTAGTACATTTTTCATTGAGTTGTCTTTGCTTAAGATGGGAAATCCAACCATTGTGGCCGGTTCACTGCACTCAAGAATGGGAGTTGTGTAGCTCTGATTTACACCAGTCTCCACATTGTCTTTCCCATATTATTTCCCTTTCCACTAGGTCACCTACAGATACCTACAAATCATCTTCCCTTCACTACATCACCTACACCAGCCTCTTGCCACCCTCATGTAGACTAGACTTGTGCATTTGGATTAATACGAATTGCAAACGTAACTAATATTGTCAAATTCAAAAAGGCCCGACTCCCCATGAAGCAAAAAGCTCTCAGGTGAGAGGATGTCATTGTGTCACCATTTTGCCCTAAGGTGAATGTGTTCCAAAATACCAGTGCTTCCATTGACCCCCCCACACTGATTGGAGGATCGGGCAAGAGAAGGTCACCTAAATTTTTGCCATTTTGGCGGAAGTTCGCTCCAAAAATGCGGATAAATAAAGAAGATAAAAGATGCAAGAGATAAATTGAAAAACAGAAACATTATTTGTGTTGTCCCCCTCCAGTCTCTACATTGTCTCCTCCAGTCCCTAAAAAAAAGTGTATAATATATAGCATTTTAGTACTATTAAACATAAGCAATAGACATGAAATATGGGAAATGTTGCTCATCATATATTAACTATTCATTTACACTTACTCCTTGCATGTAAATTCCCTACCAGCCCTTACCATGTCCTCACCAGCCCCTGTATTGTCTCTCTAAGGCCCAGTTTGCCAGCTCCTTTCCAATTTCTCCCCAGGTCCTGTATTGTTCCCTCCAGCCCCTGCCATGTCAACATCAGTCTCTGCCATGTCCCCTCCAGCCTCTGTATTGCTCCTGTCCAGGCTGAATATCATCCCCACCAGCCCCTGCCATGTCCCCACCAACCCTTGCCATATCCCCTTGCTATCCATCAAGCCCTGCCATGTCCCAACCAGCCCCTGCATTGCCCCCTAGACCTGTATTGTCTGTAACAGCCCCCGCCATGTATGTCTTCCTCAAGCCTGGTACTGTCCTCCAGGACCTGCCCTATCCCCACCAGGCGGAGGAGAGAGAGGGGTGCCGAGTTGTTTTCGCTTACCCGCTCGGCGCCCCTCTCTCTCTCCTCTGCGAGCCCTCTAGCTCGGTCTCTTGTAATGCCGAGCGTCGGAAGATGACATCATTTCCGGCACACAGCATTTCAAGCCAGCACCGACATCGAGCAGGGAGACTCGCTGCAGGACTGCTGAAAGGTAAGTACAAAAGGTAGATAATAGGGAGGGAGAGGAAGGGTAGATAATAGGGGGGGCGGCAAAGGAAGGGTAGATAATGGGGGGGGGGCATTTTAAACTTCGCCCCAGGTGGCATTATGTCTTGGGCCAGACCTGTCCCCACAAGTCGTGATATCGCTACTTCGCTATCAGTAGGCTTGTGGCACTTGAAGAAGAGAAGACACACATCGGCAATAACCTTCAATAACCAGGTTGCCAACCTTTGTGAGTAGTATCCAAAACCTGATACAAATTTGAATGCGTTATGAATATACTGGAAACCTATCGCCAACAGAGCCTTGTCAGACTCTTAACTGAAGAACAGGAGTCTTAAACAGGGCAAATGTGATTGCCCCTCACTCACTGGATGAAAAAAATCAACAGTTCATGTTGCCCTACTTTTACTAATAAAGTTAAATCAAGTTCTCAGCATTATAGGCATTCAGATGTTTAACCAAATATTCCCAAAAGAAATATTTAATATATTATATATCTAGTATAATTATTTAAAATGCACCTTATACTTGTAAATGCCAATTTAATTGAAGTGCAAATCATCCTAAAAGCAGCTTATAATAAAAAAAATGGTTTAGCTACATGTAATAATACTTACTGCCTACAGGGGGCTCTCACAGTCTATTCATACAGCAAAGCCGGAGGTTGGATAAGGTCATAGCTTCCCGAGAAAATAAACAAAGCAGCCTTATTTATAATGTAAATCTTTGTAATTCTTAATATCTTCTTAGGATGATCATGCGC